>NC_056731.1:628191461-628226461 GCF_019279795.1 Protopterus annectens | reverse complement strand
ATAGCAGGCTGAAGACAACATGGCCACCGAGTAGGGGTTGCTAAGGGGAGAAGCCCAGTCTAAGACATGTAGCCAAGCATTAGTAGGCAATCCTATGTAAATGAGTGTTAGGATAGTGAATCACACTTTTACATAGCAAATGAGCACAGTCAGTGGAGTGTAGGAGTAGGATATGGGGAGTAACAGAGTAGGAGATAGGTGACATCACAAGGGGGGTATGTATGAAAGTAGTGAAGCCCATAGGAGCAGAGTGGCATGTGTCAGCTGTCAGTTGGACATCATGGAAAGAGGTGTGTCAACAGGTAGGCCAGGGAAAGCCAAGAAATGGAAGGTGTATACTGTGTATACTGTGGATAACACCAAAGTTTCTTGCTGAGTGGGTATGCGCTCGTGTGTGTGTCTGTAAACCCGAGTAAGACAGAGTGCGTGCATGAAAGCGTGAGTGCACGTGTTTAAGCCGGAGTAAGCATGTATAAGGCTGTTTAAAGACTTGTAAGCACGTTTGCACTGGTGTTCGCACGTTTTAACCCAAATAAGCAAGTTGTAGTCCATCTAAGCATGTGTGCGCACGTGTGAGCTGCTGTGAGCATGTCTGCGCTTGTATGCACGTCGCTCCCCCCTGAAGAAACAGAAAGGAAAAAAGGAAGCACAACAAATAGTAGGAAGCTACCAGGGAATACTAGTAGAGCTAGCAAGTGAAAACAATCAGAATCAGGCAATTACACAGGCAGAACACTAGCCCAGCACTTAAAACTCTGCAAACAACAGTGCAGTTTGTTTCTCTCAAGAGACACTGCAACAGTGGAGTAAGCTACTAGAAGTGAAAACTGAAAAAAGCTACACTCAGACAAAAAATGCTAGGGGCTGCCATTGCTGTTATAAGATGACATATGCAACATGCTGAGGGTGGTGACAATGCAAATGCTGCCGGACAACCCACAGTGAGGAAACGGAGAAGAGTGTACAGGCCTAGGGTCACCTACCAGGGGTTACATGAGCTGGAGATAGTGGAGTGCTATAGAGTGGACAGAGACCTCCTGCAGGAAATTGTTGAGCTGTGCAGGCCATGCCTCACACACAGAACCAACAGAGGGGAACCCATCCCAGTGGAAACCAAGGTATGTGTTGGCCTAAGAATACTAGCAACAGGTACCTTCCAGAGACCAACTGGTGATATGATGGGGATATCACAGGCATCAGCATCCAGGGTACTGCACCAGTTCCTGGATGCCATGTCAGCACATGTCGGTGATCATGTATATTTCCCCAATTCCCGTGAGGTATTGGCCAGCAATATGCTTCTCTTCCAGCAAATAGCAGAATACCCTGAGGTAGTGGGTGCAATAGACTGCACGGATATACGCATCAAAGCACCAGCCGGTGAGCGGGGTAGGGCCTACATTAACCGCAAGGGCTTCCCCTCTATCAACTGCCAGGTCGTGTGTGATGCCCAGGGCATAATAATGAATGCTTGTGCTGGCTGCCCTGGAAGCTACTATGATTCCCATATCTGGCATCTGACGCAGCTGTACCAGACATTTGTCAATGGGGACATCCCACATGGTCACTTAGTGGGGGATGCTGGCTATGCACTGGAGCCGTGGCTGATGACACCCATCAGAAACGCACACACACCTGAACAGGAATGCCATAATGAGGCACATCCACAAAAACGAAATGTAATTGAGCATGTGTTTGGTTTGCTCAATTCACGGTTCCAGTGCCTGGACACATCTGGTGGAGCCTTGCAATACTCACCAACTACATGTACCCAAATTGTCATGGTATGTGCTATGCTACATAATATGATTCTGCGAAAACAGCTGCAGCAGGACCAGCATAGGCCTGGGCCAAACAGCCCCCCACCATTGCCAAGGCCATCACAGGCAGAGCATGACTCAGAGGAGGAACAACCTGAGCCTACCCCAATAGGCAGAAGGAGGCGTGCCCAGTATACCTTGGCCTTGGCAAAGAGGCAACGCATCGCACATACACTGGCTCAGTAGGAACCCTGGAAATGATACCTCTCTCTGACTCCCACATATAGTGAAAGGGATGCCTAAGTTGACACAACCTGCTTTCAAACATGTGCAGGGAGTGCAGTATGTGCATCCGACATAGGCAGCCCTGCAGCACCACCTGAGACATGATTGCCATGTGTTAAGCAATGTAAGGTAGGGCTAAACAGCATTTTCCGCCATGTAGTATATGCAAACTTGATGACCTTGAGTATCATCCTACCCTCACCAAACATGATGCCACAATATGAAGACAAGATGATCAATTACAACAATTGGCTTAAGTATTGGTGTCAGTGAAAGGGGATCCAATGCCTGTCAGCCTGGGATGACATGCTCGACAAGACATGATGCTTTGCTAGGGATGGCTTTCACCTGTCACCTGTGGCCTTTTGGATATTGCCAAAGGCTCTTGTCACCCCCATAGTGCCTTTTTTAGGTAAGGCTCAAAAGACAAACCCACCTCCATAGGTATCACAAGGGATAAGAAACTAGAAGTAATGCTACTCAATGCCAGAAGTCTAAACTGCAAGATGCATGCACTCCAAACTCTCCTCGGCATGGAGAATGTTGATATCTGTGCAGTAACAGAAACCTGGTTCAAGGCTCCCAAGAGCACCTTAGCACTAACAGGTTACACCTCATACCATGCTTTACATACAAAACATGGAACAAACTACAAAAGGAGGGTGAGTATCAATATTTGTCAAAGATACCCACACCCCCAGGTTGGTGGCACAGCATGAAGCATCAGAGACTATCCATGTGCAACTAACAGTGGGTAAAACCGCCTTCCAGTTCATAGCCTGCTACAGACCACCCTCCTAAACCCAGGAACCACACTTGGCTGACTGGAGAACACATGAAAATATGAAGGTCTCTCCAAACACCATTATATTGGGCGACTTCAACTACCCAAACATAGACTGGGAGCATTACCCTAGCTGCAACACCCTAGCCCAAAGGTTCCTATAATTTATAAACTCAAATACTATGGAACAACTTGCTACCACTCCCACAAGAGGGGAAAACATACTGGACCTGATCATCACCAACATAGGGACTCTTTGCCCAAGACCAGAAGTGTATCCCTTACTGGTAAGATCAGACCATAGAGTAATCTTACTGGATATTCACATCCCAACCCCAGCCCATGGCCAGAAAACCACAGTGAAAAATTTTCACTAAAGCAAATGTCACACTCCTCAAAACCAAGGTGGAATGCTTCACAGCCCCTGTGCCTGTGGAAAATATGGCCCAGACCTCAGAACCCTTTATAAATGCATTCTATGAACACCTTCAGGAATGCATGGATCATGCAATCCCAAATAAAACCAAGATCCAATCCTTGAAAGGCAGGCATCCTGTCTGGTGGACCCCAGCCATAAAAAAACATACAATACAAGGAGGAAGCTACTATATGATAGAGCAAAATCCCAAAAAGGGAAGGCATCTCTGATCAGTATTATTGAAAAACTATGGCCACACATAAAATCATCTAAGGCCATCTTTGAGATAAAAATTGTACAGGACACTAAGGATAATCACAAGGCTTTATTTAGTTATGGTAGGAACCTGGGTGGGAATTCCCAGATATGCTCAGAATTAGTCCAAAATGACAAACAATACACCAAACCCACAGACATTGCCAACATCCGAGCTGACAGGTTCAGTGCAAACTTCTCCCCCCCCCCCTCCCCACCAAAATGGCAAATACCTATCCCAGCAGAATGCTGGCCCCCTGACATCTCAGATGCTCAGGTAACAGCCAGCCTCTCCAAAGCAAAACACACAGCATCAATGGGACCAGACAGTCTCCTGGGCTGTGTCCAACATGAATCCCAAGAAGAATTGAACACAAACATAAAACCACTGTTCAATCTTAGCCTTACCACAGGATATGTACCCAAAGAGCAGTGTACATCAACAGTGGTCCCTCTCCACAAAGGTGGTGCCTCAATAGATACTGCAAACTATTGGCCCAGAAGCCTGACTAGCTTGGTCTGCAAAGCTATGGAAAGGATCATCATGGACCTCAGAAATAAAGATATTGGGGACCTAAAGACACTGGATCCTACCCAGTTTGGCTTTGTTAAGGGCAGATCCTGCCTCTTAAACCTGGTTGAATCATTTGAAACAGTCACCAAGGCCACTGACGAGGGAAGGTGGTCCACACAGCCTACCTGGACCTCGTAAAATCCTTCCATACAATACCCCACTTGGTCATTATAGATAAGCTCACCAGCTTCAATATAAACCCCTATGTCACTAGATGGGTTGCAAACTGGCTCAAGGACAGAACCCACATGGTCAGAAATGCTGGAGCCATGTCAGACCCCAAACCAGTTACAAGTGGCATCCCACAAGGCACAGTCCTGGGACCTCCCATGTTTGGTATATATTTCTTGGAGGTACAGGCCAACACAGAAGGACTGTGGCTGAACAAGTTTGCAGATGACAGCAAACTGGTCGCCATAATCGACCCTCCAGCTGACACAAACATCCTACAAAAGGGCCTCATAGAAACAGACAACTGGTGCCAGAGCCATGTCCTCAAGCTAAATGTAAAAAAGTGTATAGTCATCCCCTTTGGCAAAAAAGTACAGTTTTGTACCTACCATAAATGTAGATGTTCGAGTGCTAATACAGCTGCAGTCATAACAGATGGGTTCTCCTGCCGTCAGGCGGGTCCTCGGTCAGCCGAATTCCAAAGTCTAGGTCTGGCGTCGGTTGTCGTCGCTTCTTCCCTGACGTCAGTGCAACAGGGGTATAAAGGAACCAGCCGACGCCATTTTCTTCAGTTTTTCTTACCCCAGATGTCAGGTGCCCCCAGAAGGAAGGCAATACATAAATTTGTGTAATAATGCAGTGCAATATAATCAAAATACAGTAGTTGCAAGCAAATACATCATAAATGAATACCCCAATCAGGTTGTTTGAGGATGTGTTAGCCTATAGGCCTGTCCCAAGAGGGGAAGGAGGGAGGGAAACCTGGACTGCAGCTGTATTAGCACTCGAACATCTACATTTATGGTAGGTACAAAACTGTACTATGTTCATCGTGCATACAGCTGCAGTCATAACAGATGGGTAGAATCCCAAAGCTAAGAAAGGGGTGGTAGGCACTAGGTGGAACTAGGAGGAGCCAAAATGCCCTGCAAGACTGCAGTGGCAAAGCCTGCTCTAGATTTGGAGTATAATGGTAGGTTGTAGTGCTTGGAGGAGGTATGCACAGAACTCCAAGTGGCTGCTTCCAAAATATCCTTGGTAGGAACTCCTCTGAGGAAGGCTGCAGAAGTGGCTGTGGCCCTGGTGGAATGAGTTCTAATGCCTGTAGGTACAGTTTTGCCATGAAAGGAATAGCAAAAGCGTATGCAGTGGGCTATCCATTTTGAGATTGTCTGTTTGGAAATTGGCTTTCCTTGAGCTCCTACCGCATAGGACACAAAGAGCTGTTCTGATTTTCTGAAAGGCTTTGTTCTGTCCAAATAATAAAGCAGTTGTCTGCGGATGTCCAAGGAATGTAGTCATCTCTCCCCTTTGTTTTGAGGATTAGGATAAAAAGTAGGTAAATGTATGGCCTGATTTAAAGCTACCCTGGATACCACTTTAGGCATAAAGGACGGGTTGGTTCGTAAGGAAACTCTGTCCTGATGGAAGATGATAAAAGGCTGGACAGCCATGAGAGCCTGTAGTTCTGAAACTCTATGAGCTGAGGTGATAGCAAGAAGGAAAGCTGTTTTCCAGGACAAATATTGCAAATCTGATGAGGCAGCTGGCTCAAAGGGAGGCAAGGTCAGTTTTTCCAGAATGAAATTAAGATCCCAAGCAGGTATTGGTTGTTTCCTTGGAGGTCTTAAATTCTTAGCCCCTCTGAGGAACTGTCTTAAGAGAGGGTGAGAGAATAAAGGTGGATCAGTGTTGTATTCTGCAGAAATGGCTGAGGCATGGATTTTGATGGAGGAGAATGAAAGTCCACTGCTTAGCAGTTCAGCCAAATATTGTAGTATTTGAGGTAAATTCAGTTTTCCAGGATCCTGGCACTTTTCTCATTCCAGACACAAAACGTTTCCATTTTATGGAGTAAGCTTTTCTAGTTGATGGCCTTCTGGCCTCCAAAATGACATCCTGCACCTCCTTGGAGAGTAGGGCCTGTTGTGATGCTAAGGAATCTTCCATGCGGCTAGATTGAATGTTTTTAGCTGGCTGTGAAGAGTTTTGAAGCTGTGCTGAGTCAGAAGAAGAGGCATTAGAGTCAGGGTCCATGGTGGGGAATGCGTCAGGCTCCTCAGGAGTGGGTACCAGTGTTTCCTTGGCCAGTCCGGAGCAATGAGAATCATCTTTGGTCTGTCTGCTCTGGTTTTCAATAGAACTTTGGGCAGCAGAGGAAGAGGTGGGAAGGCATAAACTGTCATTGATGTCCAACTGAAAGAGAGAGCGTCCACTCTCCAGGCCTTTGGATGGAAAATCCTTGAGCAGAATTTTGTCAATTGATGATTTTTGTGGGAGGCAAAGAGATCTATGTCTGGCCTTCCCCATTCTTGGATTATTTCTGTAAAACTTTTGGATGCAATTTCCATTCGTGGATCTGTCATATTCCTGCTTAGGTTGTCTGCCAGCGTGTTTTCCTTGCCTGGCAAGTACTGTGCTTGTAGTTCCATTTGTAAGTCCATGGCCATGTTCCAAAGTGACATGGCCAGTCTGCATAGGGGTAAGAATGTGTTCCTCCCTGTTTGTTTATGTACCACATAACTGTGGTGTTGTCCGTTCTTATCAATAGTTGACCTGGTTGTAGAAGGTCCTTGAAAGCTATAATAGCATTTATTACTGCTAGCATTTTTTTTGATTGATGTGAAGGTGCTTTTCTTTTTGGGACCATTTGCCCTGAATGCACCAATCTGTCATGTGCGCCCCCCAGGCGTAGTCCGAGGCGTCTGTTGTGATGACTCGATTTGCTTGAGGCTTGCTGAATGGAAGACCTGTGTTTGTTTGACATGCTTGAGCCCACCACAGAAATTCCTTTTGCAGACATGGAATTAGTGGTATTATTGATTCCAAACTGTGGCTGTGTTGAGACCATATGTTTTTCAGGTACCATTGCAGTTTCCTCATATGCAGCTTTGCACATGGGATTAGTAAGATGCAAGATGCCATGAATCCCAGACCTTGCAGGATTTTCCTTGCAGTCAGCCTAGTGCAATTTGCTAGTGTTCTGAAGTATTGAATTAGTTGCCCCTGCTTCTCTGGTGTGAGGTAGGCCATCTGGGTGTTTGTGTCCAAATTGGCACCCAGGAAAATTATCTTCCGAGAAGATATTAGCCTTGATTTCTTTTTGTTGACTGTGTATCCCAGAGAGTTCAACAACATTATTACATAAGCCAGATGTTTCAGAAGAATGTGCTTGCTGTCCGCTTGGATCAGGCAGTCGTCCAAATAGGGGTATATTTGTATCCCTTGAAGTCTGCAGTAGGCAATTACTGATGCCAGGCATTTCATGAATACTCTTGGCGCAGTAGATAAGCCAAAGGGCAATGCAGAAAATTGATAATGGGTCGAACCTGCAAAAAATCTGAGGTACCTTCTGCAATTTTGTCTGATTGGGACATGCAGGTATGCCTCCTTGAGGTCCAATGTTACCAGCCAAGACTCCTTGCCCAGCATGGGAAGAAGTTGCTGTAGAGTGAGCATCTTGAATTTTGGTACGAGTAGAAATGTGTTTAGGATGGATAGGTCCAAAATAGGTCTCCAATCTTTTCCCTTCCTTGGCACCAGAAATAGCCTGGAATAAAAACCTTGACCTTGTTCGTGCATAGGTACCTCTTGAATAGCTTTCATGTTTATGAGATCTGTAATTTGCCTTTGTGCCTCTGCCCTTTGATTGTGTGGCAGGTTTGGCATGCCTCTCATTTTGGAAGGGTGTGAAAATGGAATTTGTAGCCTCTGTTTATAATGTCCAGGATCCATTTATCCTTTGTGACAATATGCCAATTTTTTGAAAATAATGCCAGCTTTCCTCCTAAGGGGGCTGCCATTTGAGACTTGGTTGGCATGCAAAGGGGAAAGTCATTGGGTTTGCTTTCTGAAAGATTGCGAGTTATCCTCACCACCTCTTTGTGTAGGAGCTTGCCATTGTTTGCCTCTAAACGATCCTTGGGATTGTCCTCTGCCCCTTGGGTGCCTGTATCTGCCTCTTTGGGGTCTGTCCGTGGCAGGAAAGGACCAGTTTTTGGAAGGCCAATTTCTACTAAAACGTGGGGTTGTACCTGTAGAAATTCTTTCACAGTTTGCATTGATTTAGCCTTTTCCTCCATTTTCCTTAATACCTCCTCAGCATTAGCACCAAATAGTACATCCTTTTGAAGAGGGGCGTCTAGTAATTTAGCTTTGACATGATCAGGCAAGGCTTGTTCCTTGAGCCAGGCATGCCTACGTATGACTGATCCTGTAACAGCAGCTCTACATGAGACCTCTAGAGCATCAAAACCACATTGTAAGGTATGCTTACCCACTTGTTCTGCACTATGCATCAAATCCTGCAACTCCTTCAAGTCTGGTTGTTCAGGTTGTGACATTTTACTTTTCAATTGTGATAACAAAACTGTTGGTATTTTAGCATATGAAACTGACAGTTTAAGGCCCTCATGGATAAGGTAGCCGAGGTATATACCTTTTTCCCCACCTTTCTAAGGATCTGGAGTCTCTCTCGGAAGGTAATGGATTTTTAGCAATGGAGGCCTTAACTCCCTTGGGGCCGTGTGAGATGGTTTCTGGGTCAGCAGCATGGCTTTTGTATAGAAATTGGTGTGAGTCAGGAACCCTGTAGTACCTGTCAGGCTTAACTGGAGCTGGAGGTAGAGAGTCCGGGTTAAGGCAGGCCTCCGAGTAAACATCATCTAGGATGTCCAAGACAGGAGGTATAGCCAGAGGCCTGTGCTGAGGTAGCAAGAGAAATTCCCTGAGCCTTTTCTTGGAATCTGAATAATCTTGGCCTTCCCAGTGGAAGTGTTCCCTTAAGGTATGCAAAGTTTCCCCAAATGAGTAATCCTCTGGGGGGATACAGAAGGAATGGATTCCTCCACATCAGAGTCTTCAAAAGGGGAGTAAGAATGTTCCTGATCATCAGAGTGCTCTGAAATAATGGAGCCCTGATCAGAGGAGGGGGAATCTTCCTCCACTCTGGGCCTTTTGTCCGGTGGGGGCTGAGAACCTCTGATAAGAGTAATTAAATCCTCAGCCATTTTAAGCACCTGTTTCTTAGGCATGGGTGCTGGAGATGGGCCCTGTGTAGCTGGTCTCTTAGAGTGCATGGTTGCTTTAGACTTAGTGAAAGCCTTGATGGAGAAAGAAAAGGAAAGTCTGAAGACACCTTGAGTGGAGGTGGACCTGTCCACATTCTGAGTTTCAACACCAAGAGTGGCTTCGGTATCTGTAGTCGGGGTGTTGACCGAGGAGCCTGCAACCTCGGGCACAGGAGACACCGTCAAAGAAGTGTCGTCGGTAGTCAGGGGCTGCGTAGGTGCCTCGCTGAGAACCGGACCACGTGTAGTCGGCTTTGGCGTGGTGTCGGTAGAGGCCACGGACCTCGTGTGTTGGTCCTTATCTTTGCATTTTTTAGACAAAACCGGAGTCGGAGTATCCGACGACATAGTATAGTTAAATGCTTTCCCAAAATAATGCTGGGTGAACTCCACCCGACGCTTAATAGTGCATTTGTTGAATGTAGCACAAAAGCGACAGACCGAGACATCGTGGTCTGGGCCTAAACAAGGTATACAGAGGGAATGGAAATCCTTATGCGGTATTTGCTTCCCACAAGAAATACAATTATTAACTTTGTCTGACATCGGTCTGAGGCAAGAAAAGTTTCCCCAATGGGGTACTTAGCTTTTAAGAAGACTTCGGTTTCCAAATTTTAGTAATCTCAGGAGCTGGCCGACCGGCACTTGCGAACTGCTTCTGCTTCGGGCACTGCGTGGCAAGAAAGACTGGAGAAAATGTCGTCGGCTGGTTCCTTTATACCCCTGTCGCACTGACGTCAGGGAAGAAGCGACGACAACCGACACCGGACCTAGACTTTGGAATTCGGCCGACCGAGGACCCGCCTGACGGCAGGAGAACCCATCTGTTATGACTGCAGCTGTATGCACGATGAACATCTAAGTGCCCACAAATTAACACATAGGTGGTAACCCATTAAGTATGGAAGAAGTGATAAGGGACCTGGGGACCCAAGTTGATAGCAATCTCTCATTTGACAAACACATGGCCAAAGTGTTTAGAAAAACATTTCATATATCCCACCTAATCATGAAGGTATTCACATCTAGATCAGGGAAGGTCATTGTGCCTCTTTATACATCCCTCATGTGGGATGTACCTTATCAGACACCTGCAGCAGCTGGAAAGACCACAAAAGTACCTCACCAGGAGGATCAAAGGGCTCAAACACATGCCATTTGCTGCCCAGTTAAAGGACCTGCAGCTCCACTCAGTGGCATACCACCTGCCCAGAGGTGATCTGTGCCTGATGTATAAAGCCATGTCCAACCTGGAATCAATAGACATGCTGCACCTTGGAAAATCAGAATCCCATCAAGCTACGTGCTCAAGAGACCTGAAACTCAGGACTGAAATAAATAGGACATGCTGGAGTGACAGATTCATAACCCAGAGGCTCCTTCCACTCTTGAGTAAACTCGCACTCCAGGTTAGCCAGAGTCCCTCATTGACTATCTTCAAGAGGAATCTGGATGAGTGGATGGGAGATTGTAGGTTTACCCTGGGTATCACTTCTATGTCACTGTTAGACAGAGTTAGTTTTTAGTATACTAACCTTGAAAAATGTCATGGCAAACTCCACTTAAAATGTGTGTTGAAAGCCAAACACACTCTGGCTAGGATTATAAATGCCCTAGGGCAGATAGCCTAGTATGGACCTATGAACAGAATCACACACACCAACTAGTACAACTGTGGTCAATGTGGAGTAATGTTTGGCAATGTCCACCCAAGTTGGTGAATACACAGCAATGTTGGACAAGCCTAGTTTAAGTAGGCCGTAGCTGAACAAAATGCAACATGCTTATAGTTGCCCAACTGGCCCTTAACCAGTCTGGTCTGTTCAGTATGAACATTTAAAGCAGTAATGGGACTCAAACCCATGATACTGTGCACCATAGTGAAAGTACTGAATCAGTACACCATGACAGTATTGCAGTGTTCAGCCAGTATGAAAGAATGTTGACAAGTCTTTGCAAACTATCCCATGGAAACCCTGCAGGCACAGCACAATCCCTGTTGAGTTATGACACAAAGGAGTCTGGCAGTAAGAACACAACATGACTTCCAACACACACAGTATAAATGGCAATATTGGTCATGTTCACACACAGCCACAGATGTAGTGGACTTCAGATCACAACATATGGAAAGGTCACACTGGGCATGCTCACACACTTGGATGAATGAGACATATGTCAGGCAACAAACCATGGAAAGCCTGAACTGGGCATGCTCACACACTTAGGCCATGTCTGAGTATAGCAGTCGGCCACACATATCTGGCAGTTGTATGTGTTAAGCCAGGAACCTCCCACGATCCAGCAATCTTCCCTGTGCACACAGTTAAATGACAACAGACACATATATTAATATACTGGAACCCTGTCATGATCAAACATGTTACGCAGATACACAAGTTGTTCATAGAAACTGGGAAAGCTATGGCAATAAAGTCCTGCAAACAGTATCAGCAACACATATTGTGCATCCCCAACATAAACATAAGTGCAGAGGTCGATACTAGGCTGTCTGCCCTAGGGAATTTATAAGCCTAGGCAGATTGTATTTGGCATCTACCTCCCCAGTAGACTAGCCTACTGTGCCTCTGTAAAGTAGGTCACAGAAGGCACCCTTTAAGGCTAGTTTGCTGTGCCTCTGTCAAGCAGGGACACAGTGGAGATCCCAGGGGTGAATTTGCAATCTCCCATCCATGCGGCTGGATTTTGCTGGAAGAGGGTTGGCGAGGGGCTATGTCTAACTTTAACTGGGATTCAGTTCCAGAGTGAGGGGAGCCTCTGGGTAATGAATCTGTCCCTGCAGCATGTCCTATTTAGTTTTGAGCTGAGGTTTAAGTCCCTGGAGTGTGTAGCTCTAAGGGTCTTGGATGTTATGAGGTGGAGCATGTCCATTACTTCTGGGTTTGACATGGCTGTGTATGTCAGGCATAGATTACCTCTGAGCAGGCGTTAAGCAACTGAGTAGAGCTGGAGATCCTTTAGTTGAGCTGCATAGGACATCTATATGTAGCCCACGATCCACTTGGGGAAGTACTATTGTGGACACTGTAGTTGCTGCAGGTGTTGGGTAAGGCACACCCCAAAAGGGCCATTGTAGTCAAACATGGGCCTGATGAGTGACTAGTAGAGGGCCACAATGACCTCCCATGATCTACATGCAAACCCCCATGTGATAAGGAGGGCTATATAAAGGTCTTTGCAATGACTCTGTCAATGTGATTAGCAAAGGAGAGGTTACGATCTATGTTGGTCCCCAAATCTGTAAATACATCTTCTGTAATGGATTACCACTTATGTGGTGATTTGTGTGCACCTTGTTTTCCCCAAAGGGGATGACTATGCATGTCTTAGCATTTAGCACGAGGCCATGGCTCTGGCAACAAACATCCATCTCTGTGAGACCCTTATGGAGGAAGCATGTGTCAGCTGCAGTGTTGCTTATGGCCCCCGGTTATCAGTCATCTGTGACGTTTGTTAGACATAATCCCCCCCCGTGTTAGTCTGAACCTCAGAGAAGTACATACCGAACAGGACAGGTCCCACAACTGAGCCCAGTGAGACACCAGTTGTAACTGGTCTGGAATTGGACATGGCACCTGCAATTCTGACCATGTGGGTTCCATCCCTGAGGCAGATAGCAACACATCTAGTGATATAGGTGTTGATATTTAAGCTGTTAAGCATATGTATGATGCCTGAGTGGGGTATTGTGTTGCAAGCTTCTGCAAGGTACAGGTAGACTGTGTGAACTACCTTGCCCTCATCCATGGCTTCAGTAACTGTTTCAAAGATATGAACTATGTATAAGAGGCAAGATCTGCCCTTAACAAAGCCGGATTGTGTATGATCCACTGTCTGGAGGCTCACAATGTTTTTGATTATGACTTCCATGATAATACGCTCCATAGCTTTTTCTACCACACTAGTCTGGCTTATGGGGTGATAGTTCCTGTGGTCCGTTGTGGCACCACCTTTGTGGAGTGGGAGCACTGTATCTGTATGCCATTCTCAGGGCACATATCCTGTAGTAAGGCTAAGTTGGAACAGTGACTTAATGTGAGTGTTCAGTTCTACTCAGAGCTCATGTAGGGCACAGCCTGGGACACCGTCCAGTCCCATACATATGCTGTGTTATTTGCTGTGGAGAGGGCACCTTTCCCCTGTGCATCTGTGGTCAGGGAGGTTACATTCATTTGGGATGGGCATCTGTACCCTTGGGGGGTAAGGGGGGGCGTTTGTGCAGGCTCTGTCTGTCAGGGTGTAGGCTATGTCCGTAGGTTTGGCATAGTTTGTGCTGTTATGCAACAATTCAGAGCATATCTGGGTTGTTTCCACACATATTCCTGACATAATTAAAGAAGGCTTTGTCATTATCTGTAGTGTCTGGTCAATTTCACTGTCAAAACGTGCAAGTGATGATTATATGAGGGATTGAAGTGTCTTGCCAACACTGTTCAGAGATGTCCTCCCTCTGTGGGATATTGCTCTGTTATGTAGTAGCTTCCTCCTTCTGTTGTACAGCTTATATATGGCCGGGGTCAACCAGACAGGTGTCCTGTTTTGGAGGAGTCGTGGTTTTATTTGGGATAGCATGATCAATGCATACCTGCAGGTGCTCATACAATGCATTTGTAAAGGATTCTGCAGATTGGGCTGTAATATCCTCCAGCACGGGGCCTTTGAAGTATTCCACCCCAGCCTTCACAAGTGCAAAGTCTGCTTTTGAGAAATTCTTTACAGTGATTTCCTTGGCTGGGGGTGGGGACGGGATATGGATGTCCAGAGAAAGTTGTTTATGGTCTGATCTTAACAGTGAGGGTTCTACCTCTGGTGTGGAACACAGAGTCCCCATGTTGGTGATGATCAGGTCCAATATGTATTCCCCCTTGTGAGTGTGGTGACTGGTTGTGCCATAGCACATGGATCCACAAATTGTAGTGGCTGTAGGGTGATGTTGTTGAGGGCCTGAGTAGTATCCCCAGTCAATATTTGTGTACGTGAAGTCAACCACTATAATGGTGTGTGTGAAGACCTTCATATCCTACACTGTTCCCAGGTAAGCCGAGTGCAGTTTCTGGGTATGGGGGGGGGGGGGGGGGGTGGTGGTCTGAACTACACACCAAACCAAAAGGCAGTTTTGCACAATGGTAGTTGTATATGTATGGCCTGTCATGCTTAGTGCAGTGGTACCAACCCAGAGGTGTGTGTATCTGTGATGTATATGGATACACCCCCTACTTGTGTTGTGTGTTACAGGTCCTGTGGTCATAAAGCATGGTATAGAACATAACCTGGCAGTGCCAGTGTGCATATGTGACCCTGAACTAGGCGTCTGTTAATGCACAGATATTGTTATCCCCCATACTGAGGGATAGTAAAATATGTACATTCCTCTTTGGAAAGACTGATGATGTCAGCACCCTATAAATACAGCAGGAGAAGGGAAATCATCCAGTAATGTGAATAGCGTGCTGTGCTAATGCGTCTCTTTCAAGTATCATAACATAGGTAGGGGTTTGAATCCTGCAAATGGTGTGTGTGTGTGTGTGTGTGTGTGTGTGTGTGTAGGGGAAGACTGGGATAACACACTAAAAGATGTACATTCCTCTTTGGAAAGACTGATCATGTCAGCACCCTATAAATACAGCAGGAGAAGGAAAATCATCCAGTAATGCGAATAGCGCGCTGTGCTAATGCGTCTCTCTCAAGTATCATAACATAGTTAGGTAGGGCTGTGTGTGTGGGGTGGCAGGGGGGTGTTTATGTATGCAATTCTCTGTGAAAGGAATGGCCTTTTTGAAGACTGGGATAACACACTAAAAGATGTACATTCCTCTTTGGAAAGACTGATGATGTCAGCACCCTATAAATACAGCAGGAGAAGGGAAATCATCCAGTGATGTGAATAGCGCGCTGTGCTAATGCATCTCTCTCAAGTATCATAACATAGTTAGGTAGGGGTTTGAATCTTGCAAACGCTGTGTGTGGGGTGGCAGGGGTGTGTGTATGTATGCAATTCTCTGTGAAAGGAATGGCCTTTTTGAAGACTGGGATAACACACTAAAAGATGTACATTCCTCTTTGGAATGCTGATGATGTCATCACCCTATAAATACAGCAGGAGAAAGGAAAGCATCCAGTAATGGGAATAGCACGCTGCGCTAATGCATCTTTCTCAAGTATCATAACATAGTTAGGTAAGGGTTTGAATCCTGCAAACCCTGTGTGTGTGTGGGATGGCAGGGGTTGTGTATGTATGCAATTCTCTGTGAAAGAAATGGCATTTTTAAAGACTGGGATAACACACCAAAAGATGTACATTCCTCTTTGGAAAGACTGATGATGTCAGCACCCTATAAATACAGCAGGAGAAGGGAAATCATCCAGTAATTTGAATAGCGCGCTGTGCTAATGCGTCTCTCTCAAGTATCATAACATAGGTAGGTAGGGGTTTGAATCCTACAAATGACATGTGTGGGTTCATCGCACAGTTTGTCAATGTGTTGTGTGTTTTGCTTTTATTATTGTATGACATATTATTATAACAGTAATTTCAATGCACACATCAGGTATGTGTGTGCCACATACAGATATGTACCTGTGACCTTTAATAGTTCCTATGTGTGAAGCCTGCCTCATATGATTACAGTTGTTACCTTTGCCAGCATGTGCCGCAGCTTACCAGACCTTAGGCCATACATGTATGTTGGTGACAATGCAGGCTACTGCAGTGATCTGTGTCCTAGGCCAACTATGTGACACACACCCATGAAAGCTTTGATAGATTAATGTGGGTGAGGGTTCATGTCTGGAGTATATGTCAGACATGTTAAAACACAGCAAAGTCTGTGAGTGATGGACATCCAGTGTAGGTGTATGGCAACTGTTGCCGATATGCATATAGACACCTTCTTGCTTAGGTGATACACCGAGGGACTGCAGAATACCTTTGGAAATGTGAATATCACAGGATAGACAAGATAACACTTGTCCACATGTACACACCATTACCCATTCTACATGATGGGTGCTACCACCTACATGGTACTGTTGGAATACTATGTTAACTACATGCCTATAACAATGCTACAGTTGTGTTACAGCAATACAGCATGGCTTGGACAACAGGTATCTGTCTGTATGATACCCTTGTGGTGGTTAGGTGTGTCATGTGTAGAATGCATTGTAGGGCACTGTATGCATTTGCAGTCATGGATGGACATTTCCGTAGTGTGTTGACATGTATGTGAGACTGCTATATGCCAAAGAGTATTGTTCCCAGGGATGTGTGGGGCTCAGTAAGAATGGCTACTGGTATAGTGCAGTATTGCAGGGATATCACTGACACCAGGTTCCAACATCTGTGTATCAGTTGAGGAGACACCATGTAATGACCATGGAATGTCAGGCTATGTAGGCTGTGTATAGTACCAGAATGCAGACCATTGACATTTGGAAACCGTATCACCCACAGCATACTGTCAAACTATGTCATGTTCCATGCTAACCATGTTCACAAATGTACACCTGCAACTCTGTGCTGCAAACATCACACATGTACTGTCCACACCCCAACACATGCAGGCACAGGTACACACAACAGCCATGTGGCACATATGCAGACAGTACACTTTGGGAATTAACACTGGTGTATACAAAACTACAATGACAATCATAGTTAATGCATCATGCATGCTCGAATATACCCACAACAATATCATTACACTGTACTGTTAACAACATGATATTATTACTTCAGTGCTATGTAGTCACCCTGTGCATCAGCACCATGCTATCCTGTTCCTGCATCAGTGTTACAGATGGCAGGAGGTGGCACAGTTTCATCATATGCACAGGGTGTGTACTTGGTTTGCCAGAGTCTGCCACTGACACATCCAATCGACATGTATGTGTGTGTGTGTGTGTTAGTGAGGGACAACAGTACAACATGGGGCAATGTTAATGCGATGTGTGTGTGTATTTGTTAGCCCTAGGTGTTAGCATTATGTGTGTGTGTATGCTTGCACACAGTTCCACCATGTGGCTGCCATATACCGGTGTTTGTGGACAGCCACAGACTGTACGTGCCAGGTCATACAGATCACTCTCTCTGGCCATGGACAAGGTACATGTGCCTGGCAGGGGTGCTACGGACAGTATCAGGTACTAAGCCAGACTGGGTACTGTCATCCGAGGCAGCGGGTTGTTGACTGGACACATGTCCCTGCTGGGACTGTCCAGAGCCATGTGCACGTGGTCTTCTAGGACGGTCTAATGACAGCACAGACCCAGCATTGCTGGGACTGGTACTGGCACTATGGGAGCGGCTGTGGGTTTGTTGTCATCTGCGACGACTGCCAGCTGATGATGTTGCTGGCATACGTCCACATCGATGCCTCAACCATCCTGCACTGTCTTGGCTCCTGGACATGTAGTTGTGGAAGAGATCTAATGTCCCCCCCCCAATGTCTATCAATGACCTTGCTGATATTACGGATGGCAACCGCAATGTCACGCATAGTGTCATTCATAGCGGTGCGATGTGCTCTAAGCTCCCTCAGACCCTGTCTGATGTACCATTCCATACGTGCCTGTGCCTGCATTACAGCCCGGAACATAGCTGAGGTTGAAAGACCTCTGTGGGCACGTCTGACAGGGGCAGTACGACCACGGATGCTCCCACGAGAACCCCTGGACATCTGCCTGTGTGGTACCATGTCAGGAAACCGGCCATGGCTGCTGTGAGGGGATGCATGTACCAATGATACCACACTACCCTGGTCAATGCCCACTGTATGCTGTCCCTCAGCTAAGGACATTGGTGACAATGGATGTATTGGCAGGATGACTGTGCGCATTGATGGGGTTGACTGCTGTGTAGTGTCGATTGGCTGACCAACGACAGACCCTGTCACACCTCCCTGTGCCATTACACATGTATCATCATTATCACTATCCCCGCAGTGGCTTCAGGTTCCCTGCTGCACTCCACCAGAGCAACATCAGAACCTGTGAGAGGAAGATAGGAAACACAGTTTACAAATGTGTACACAATGTTAGCACACATGCACACATGCACACAGGTGCACATGCACACAGGCGCACATGCGCACATGCACACATGCACACAGGCGCACATGCACACATGCACACATGCACACAGGTGCACATGCACACAGGCGCACATGCACACATGCACACAGGCACACAAGCACACAGGCACACTCCTCAGTACAGCAGATACAAACACAGACACACCTGCAATCCAACACATGCACAATACTGTTTGAGGGTGGGTGACAGTATCACAAGGAAAAACATCACTGCACACGTGTCAGCATGCAGATTATGTGTTGCACAGGAACATGCAGTGCAAGTGTAGACAGCCCTTGTTAATAACAGTATACGTGTACTTGATGGTTGTGTGTAGTTGTTCAGTGATAGTCTCCACCCTGGGACACAATGTGTACAAGGACATAACAATGTTGTGCAAGTGTTACAAGCTGTGGGTGGATATACTTACACACACACACATAACACATGACGGTGCTACGCAATAACTGCTATGTGTACTTTTGTGGTCAGTGGAACTGGATGTGGTGTAGTAATGTGAGCCATGATCAACATGCTTCTTGTGGTCAGTCAACAATAATAATGTGTGCCAGACAGGTAGCTAGCATGCTGTACCCGAAGTGCAGTGACATGACTACATCCACAATTACACAGCCACTTGTTATATGGGTGTGTAAGGTGGCCAATAGTGAAAATTGCCTAACACAAATGTATTATTTGTTCAAGACTGTTGCACAAAGACATGGTAGGCCTCTACCCCTCAGGTATATTATGTGTGCTGCGTAGAGGATAAGTGGGATACTGAAGGGTGGCCATACAGCAGGTGTCATAATTGGACATGTGTAGCAGGCTAAGATGTAGTGCCTATGCCAAACATGTGTGTGTTGTGTACATGTGTATCAGGTATGCCTATACAATGTCCAGTACTGTGTTGCCACACATGTGTGTCATGCTCTGTGTATTGCATGTGAGTGAGGCAGCTCCTGAGAATAATGGGATATGCATAGTCTCACAGCAAACATGCACAGCATGCATTATGAGTAGGTGTTACATGTGCACACACTACACCTCCATATGACTTGCACATGTCATTAGCAATAGTATTGTTATTACACACTCACCAGCATGGATTGGCTGCCCTGCTGTCACTCCAGAGGGACCTGCAAAACTATGACAGTGATTGCCAGTGGCCACAACTGTGCCATTGATACTGTGAGTATGATAAAGTACAGTACTACAACAGGTGGCTTCCACAGGGGTACAGATTATGCTCAGAATATCAATCTTGCAGAAGAATAGGCAGGTTAACAGCTACACACACAGTACATATCTCACACATGCATAAACTACCAGTACAGAGAACAGTCAACTACAGATATAGCACATTACCTGCACACTCCATTTCAACATGTAGGTATCTGCACATGTGCATGTGATGGCCTCTGCACCAATTGGTGGCCAGCATTTAGTAATTGCATGCAGCCTGCTGTGTGGTAATTGCAGTTCTCACTGTGATTTCAGGACACTGCTATAAAATGATAGGTTAGGTAGGCTTAGGCCTTTCAGTTTTGCAAGGTGGGGACCATGCTGGTTTGCTGTGGACAATGTTGTATCAGTCAGAAGGTTGGTATATCTCTCATATCTGAGGCTGTGTTGTAGCCACTGAAATGCATGTTGTACAGAAGCCTCACTGTTGCTTCTTCCAGTGCACTCTTCTCAGTGTGTATGTTAACTCACACCTGCTAATGCTAACATTGTTTACATGGGAGTATGTACTTTCCTGTGGGATTTGTGGATTAACTGGCATACAACAGTAGTTCTTGCAATGTGTTGCTATGGCTTTTCTATTTTCCCTTTACATTCACTCCTTGAATGCCTGATATTTGTCTTTACTGGAATGTGTTACTATGGCTTTCCTATTTTCCATTTATGTTCACTCCTTGTAATGCATGATATATTTCTTTCAGCAGTAAGTTCTTATATGTTTGCTGTGGCTTGGTGGTACTTCATGCAGTCTGGTGAGCCCAAGGTCTGGGGTTTGACACTTACAAAGGTAGTTTATTTTGCTGCTGAGCAGTACTGGAGCCTTGTCATACAGAGTGAATAAGGCACTTTTAAACTGTTGTAAGCGGGAAGCAGGAAGTCAGTGGGGACACCAGCTAGGGATGTGTAGGCTGGGTGTAGGGAAGGTCCATAGCTGCACATTTCATTAACTGCAATAGATGTACATATGTTTGACATTTGCTGTGACATTTGAAACCTTCCACCCCCGAGAGAGGGGCGAGGACAACTAAGTATATTGTACTAACAATTATGAATATCAGGCACATGCAGTGCTTGTGAACTGCTATACTGTCATTAGTATGTTAGATGGCTACATCCTTTGATATTTATGTGTTGTACTCCCACATAAGGGCATGCTTGTGGAAGTAATTCTACAGCTATTCGCAGAGTGTGTAACAGCAGACAGGCTGATATGCCTGTGTGTTTCTGACACTTCCAGGCCTCAGGTACTCTCAGGTATATATTTGACCAGCCTCAGGGAAAGGTACATATCAGTGGGATACACCTGTGATATATTTCAGATATTCTGCAGTTGTGACTGTGGGGTATTTTGAGCATATGTATTACTACACCATTTCTGACATGCAAGTAGTGTCTACTGTAACTTATTGACAGTTACCATTATGTGGGATTCATAGGTTCATAGGTTCATACTAGGCTATCTGCCCTAGGGCATTTATAAGCCTAGCTAGAGTATGTTTGGCTTTCGCCACCCATTTTAAATTAATTTTGCTATGCCCTTTTTCGAGGTTAGTATACTGTACCTCTGTCTAACAGTGACACAGAAGTGATACCCAGGGTAAACCTACGATCTCCCATCCACTCAAGAAGATTCCTCTTGAAGAGAGTCAATGAGGGACTCTGCCTAACCTGGACTGGGATTTTATTCCAGAGTGAAGGGAGCCTCTGGGTTATGAATCTGTCCCTCCAGCATGTCCTATTTATTTCAGTACTGAGGTTCAAGTCTCACGAGCGTGTAGCTCGATGGGATTTGGATTTTTTGAGGTGCAGCATGTCCCTTAATTCCGGGTTGGACATGGCTTTATACATCAGGCACAGGTCGCCTCTGAGCAGGCGGTATGCCACTGAGTAGAGCTGGAGTTTCTTTAACTGGGCAGCATATGGCATCTGTTTGAGCCCTTTGATCCTCTTGGTGAGGCACTTTTGGGGTCTTTCCAGTTGCTGCAGGTGTTTGTTAAGGTACATCCCAAAAGGGGCATTGTACTCAATTATGGGCCTGATGAGGGATGAGTAAAGAGGCACGATGACCTCCCCTTACCTAGATGTGAATCCCTTCATGATTAGGTGGGCTATATAAAATGTTTTTCTAACCACTTTGGCCACGTGGTTGTCAAATGAGAGATTGCTATCAACTTGGGTCCCCAGGTCCCTAATTACTTATTCTGTACTTAATGGATTACCACCTATGTGGTAATTTGTGGGCACTTTGTTTTTGCCAAAGGGGATGACTATACACTTTTTGGCGTTTAGCTTGAGGCCATGGCTCTGGCACCAGTTGTCTGTTTCTATGAGGCCTTTTTGAAGGATGCTTGTGTCGGCTGGAGAGTCGATTATGGTGCCCAGTTTACAGTCATCTGCGAACTTGGTCAGCCACAGTCCTTCTGTGTTGGCCTATACCTCCGAGAAATATATACCGAACAAGAGAGGTCCCAGGACTGAGCCTTGTGGGATGCCACTTGTACCTGGTTTGGTGTCTGACATGGCTCCAGCAATTCTAACCATGTGGGTTCTGTCCTTGAGCCAGTTTGCAACCCATCTAGTGACACAGGGGTTTATATTTAAGCTGTTGAGCTTATCTATAATGCCCGAATGGGGTATTGTATCGAAGGCTTTTGCGAGCTCCAGGTAGGCTGTGTGGACCACCTTCCCTTCGTCAATGGCCTTGGTGACTGTTTCAAAGAAGTCGACCAGGTTTAAGAGGCAGGATCTGCCCTTAACAAAGCCAAACTGGGTAGGATCCAGTGTCTGTAGGTCCCCAATATCTTTATTTATGAGGTCCATGATGATCCTTTCCATAGCTTTGCAGACCAAGCTAGTCAGGCTTATGGGGCGATAGTTTCCAGGGTCCGTTGAGCCACCACCTTTGTGGAGAGGGACCACTGTTGCTGTACGCCACTCTTTGGGTACATATCCTGTAGTAAGGCTGAGATTGAACAGTAGTTTTATGTTTGGGTTTAGCTGTTCTTGGAGTTCATATAGGACACAGCCCGGGACACCGTCTGGTCCCATTGACGCTGTGTTTCTTGCTTTGGAGAGGGTGGCTCTTACCTGAGCATTTGAGATGTCAGGGGGGCAGCACTCTGCTGGGATAGATATTTGCCCTTTTGGTGGGGAGTGGGGGGGGGGAGTTTTCGTTGAACCTGTCAGCTAGGATGTTGACAATGTCTGTGGGTTCGGTGTATTTTTGTCATTTTGGACTAATTCTGAGCATATCTGGGAATTCCCACTCAGGTTCCTAACATAACTAAAGAAAGCCTTGTGATTATCTTTAGTGTCCTGTGCAATTTTTCTCTCAAAGATGGCCTTAGTTTTTTGCTAATACTTATCAGAGATACCTTCCCTTTTTGGGATTTTGCTCTATCATGTAGTAGCTTCCTCCTTCTGTTGTATAGTTTGTTTATGGCTGGGGTCCACCAGACAGGACGTCTGCCTTTGGAGGATTGGGTCTTGGTTTTATTTGGGATTGCCTGATCCATGCATTCCTGAAGGTGTTCATAGAATGCATTTATAAAGGATTCTGTGGTCTGGGCCGTATTTTCCACAGGCCCGGGGGCTTTGAAGGATTCCACCTCGGTTTTGAGGAGTGTGAAATTTGCTTTAGAGAAGTTTTTCACTGTGGTTTTCTGGGCAGGGGTTGGGGTCGGGATGTGAATATCCAGTGAGATCAGTTTATGGTCTAATCTTACCAGTGAGGGATACACTTCTGGTCTGGAGCATAGAGTCCCCATGTTGGTGATGATCAGGTCCAGTATGTTTTCCCCTCTTGTGGGAGTGGTAACAAGTTGTTCTATAGCATTTGAGTTTATGAATTCTAGGAACCTTTGGGCTAGGGTGTTGGAGCTAGAGTAATGCTCCCAGTCTATGTTTGGGTAGTTTAAATTGCCCAATATAATGGTGTTTGGAGAGACCTTCATATTTTCCAGTGTTCTCAGGAAGGCTGAGTGGGGTTCCTGGGTTTGGGAGGATGGTCTGTAGCAGGCTATAAACTGGAAGGCAGTTTTACCCACTGTTAGTTGCACATGGATAGTCTCTGATGCTTCGTGCTTTGCCACCAACCTGGAGGTGTGGGTATCTTTGATGAATATCGATACTCCCCCTCCTTTTGTGGTTCGGTCCAAGTTTTGGGGCCAAAAAGCATGGTATGAGGTATAACCTGGTAGTGCTGGGGTGCTCTCGGTAGCCCTGAACCAGGTTTCTGTTACTGCACAGATATCGATGTTCTCCATGCTAAGGAGAGTTTCGAAAAGTGCATCTTGAGGTTTAGACTTCTGGCGTTGAGTAGCATTACTCTTAGTTTCTTATCCCTTGTGATACCTATGGAGGTGGGTTTGTCTTTTGAGCCTTGCCTAAAAGAGCACTATGGGGGTAGCAAGAGCCTTTGCCAATATCCGAAAGTCCAGGGGTGACAGGTGCAAGCCGTCCCTAGCGAAGCATTGTGGCTTGTCGAGCATATCATCCCAGGCTGACAGGCATTGGATCCCCTTTGAATGACACCAGTACTTAAGCCAATTGTTGAAATTGATCATCTTGTCTTCATATTGTGGCATCATTCTTGGTGAGGGTAAGATGCTACTCAAGGTCAGGGTCATACCGGCCTGGGCTACATGCTCAGAGAGCTCCTCTATGTCTCTTTTCATGTAGTCCAGGGAGGTACATCTCAGGTCATTCACACCAGCATGGACAATGACTGAGTCATATTTGTACTTGCCTTGGAGTGACCTGAGTGTTTGTGTTATGTGGCGGATCCTAGCGCCCGACAGGCTGCTCACCATGACCTTCTCCTTGTTCAGCCTGGTGAGCGGGATGTCAGTGTGCCTGACGATAGAGTCACCTATTACAAGTGTATCAGGTGTGTTGTTTAGCCTTAAGGGCTGTGACTGTTCGGTACACTGGCTTTGTGAGATATGTGTTGCACGTGTTTTGTTTTGGGGTAGCGGTTGCTTGGGTGTCTGCTTTGGAGGTCTCTGCTGCTTAGGCAGATCTTTATTTAGAGCCTCCGAGTATGTTTTTGTGTGATTATGTGTTTGGTTTGCTGTCGTGGTAGGTCTATGTGAGACTGGAATTGTAGTGAGTGTGGTTTCCTTCTCCTCTTGACTGGTTATGCCAGTACTGAGTTGAGAGAGCTTAGCCTCCAGTTTGGCTATATGGTTGCATGTCTCACGTGTTGGAATTCATTGGGAGGAGGAGAGGGTTGTCTGTGTACATGAGGCAGTTGTAACATTGCCTCAAGATTCCCAGATTCACCAGCTGGACCGGAGAGGACATTGACAACTGACCTTTGGACATGCTAGAATAATATTGGGATTTCCTTTATAATTGAAAACAAGGGCCAATGAGGAGTGAGGGTGTAGTGCTTTTAATTTTTAGTGCTGACTTATATAATTGCTTTAGTGAGCAAGTGCCAGGTAACTTAAGTGCAATGTGTTATAGGTAACATAAATGCAAAAACGACAAACAGTAACTTTCATTCAAGTGAAACAAGGAAATAAGTACAGTAAGCAATGCTGATATCACTAGGGATCCACAGAAGCGCTGAGAAGCCACATTTTAGGTGGAATTAGTGTTCCAGGGAAATAACAAGCAAACAAACAACAAGCATACAAACAAAGCTAGATTCTGGAGGCCTAGATCTAGTCTATGCTACAGCAAACAAGGTGTACCAATTTCTGTAAGAAACAGTTCAAATATGCAGGCACTATAAACCTTTAACCAGAAATTCCCAGCTCAGAAGGGCAGAGTCCAGCCTCTCCTCCCACAGGAGTGCAGACCACAAACCTTCTTAATGTAAAATAACTGGCCTGAAGCCCAAGTGCTTAAACCAGAACTAATACACTTTAAGAATAACAGACACTGAGCTCTCAATCAGCAGTTCCCAACTTAGAAGGATGAAAGCTACCTGTCCTGCCACCACAGTGCAGGCCACAAACCTTCCTAATGTAAAACAACTGGTCTGAAGCCTAAGTGCTTAATCCAAAAGACTTAGAATGATAGCTACACTTTAATCAAGTTACTACCAAGCAGTAATAAATACAATTGAATACTTTAAAGAATGCCTGGATTAGTGCTCAAGTAATACAAACAAAGCTAGATTCAGCAGGCCTGGATCTAGTCTATGCTACAGCAAACAAGGTGTACCAATTTCAGTAAGAAGCAGTTCAGATATGCATGCACTATAAGCCTTTAACCAGAAATTCCCAGCTCAGAAGGGCAGAGTCCAGCCTCTCCTCCCACAAGAGTGCAGACCACGAACCCTCTTAATGTAAAATAACTGGCCTGAAAGCCCAAGTGCTTAAACCAGAATTAATACACTTTTAGAATAACAGACACTGAGCCCTCAATCAGCAGTTCCCAACTTAGAAGGATGTAAACTACCTGTTCTGCCACTACAGTGCAGACCACAAACCCTCTTAATGTAAAACAACTGGTCTGAAGCCCAAGTGTTTAAACTAAAAGGCTTAGAATGAGTTACACCAAGCAGATACACAGAACAAGCTTTGTGTAATGGCCTTCCTATTTTCCCATTACATTCACTCCTTGTATTTCATGATATATTTCTTTCAGCACCAAGTTCTTGTATATCTGCTGTGGCTGATTGGTAATTCATGCAGTCTAGTGTTTCCAAGGTCCTGGGTTCGAGACTGACAGGGGTATTTTATTTTGCTGATGAGCAGACTACAGGCCTTGTCATACAGAGTGACTAAGGCACTTTTAAGCAGTTGTAAGCAGGTTTGCACGAGTTTGCGCGATGCTTAGCTATGCTTATCTACGCTTAGCTAAGCGCACACAAGCGCACACCCGCTGACTACTGCTTAAAAGTGCTTACTCCCGCTAACACCCACGCTATTTTCTTTTAAAGAAAAGAAAACAGGGAAATAGGAAAGTGGTGAAAAAGTGGGCACAAAGAGGGTAGGACAGTAGGAAAACAAGTTCGGGATGTGCAGAAAGTATGTAGGGAAGGCCCATAGCTGCCCAATTCTTTACCAGCAACAGCTGTGCATATGTTAGAAATTTAGAGTGAGATTTGACACCTTCCACCCCTGAGAGAGGGGGTGAGGACAACAAAATATGTTGTACAGCCAATTGTAATTATCAGTTTACATGTCCAGCGGACATGTATGCGAAATGGGCGGCTATGTATGGGGCGTAATTTTTTTGTGGGAACAGAGTGCCCTTTTTTTATTTTTTTTTTTATGTGAGAGTGGAATGTGAGGTACAGGAAGTAGGTATATTTGGGGAGGTATGTTGGGGAGGTTAACAGACAAGACAAACAAGATGCATACAGGGGTGGAGTATGACACATGTGGGGGGTGAATACAATTGACGGGGACAGATGTTTGGATATCGCAAGCCCATGAGCCCACAGATGGCAACAGTGGAACTGAGATCCCCACCCATGGGCAGTTACCACTGTGCCTTCACAGCCCATACCGGGGCTGTGCTGGGGGCTGGATAGGACGGGCAGGCACACCCGTGAGTTGCGCCACTCTCGCCTCAAGCTGGCATAGGGGATCAGTCACGGAATGCCTGATCTCACTACGCACCACAGGCTGGACCCTATGGAGGGTGAGTGGAGGCTCTCCTCCGGCCACGCTTGCAGAGGGGGGATGAGCCCCATCCCCTGCAGCGCTTCCACCCAAAGCTGGCACCGGAGGAGGAGGTCCCGGCCTGGGCACTGGTGCCAGGTGCACTCGCCGGCTGTGGTGGGAGAGGTGGGTCCGCTGGAACCCGCCTTCCCTGTTGTCCTACGTTCAGCAGTATTTTATGGTATTTTGGGTTAGTAACAAACAACACCATTCAAAATTAGTTGTAACAGCATGCATCAGTATTCCCATTAACCAAACACACATGAATTCCGAACATTGAGCAGCAAGCATAACACATGCATATTTAGAACAACAGTGGACATTCCAACAGCATGCAGGGTTGATTGATGGCAACAGGCCATCAGGTTTGGATATGTGAACAGGGCACATGCATCAACGTACATGCAGATATGTATAAACCAACAGGACAAATGTCCATGGGAATTAATTGTGAATACACATACCCAGTTTGGTGTGGAATGGCATAATTTGTGAAAATAGGGTAGGGTGGAGAAATATTACATTAACAACTTAAACTACCTATACATATACTGTACATTCCTAGCAGATGCAGATATATATCCCTTACATGCATTAGTACAGTTTCCTATATGTAACCTTAGGAATGTTGGTGATGGGGATGTTACTGCTACATTAATATACATTCCATTTTTATTCATATATGTTCATATCTGGCTGTGTTCAGGTAAAGCATCTTGCTACATTTGATGTATATGGGTCTAGACAACTGTGGATGTCCAGCACTTCATACAACCATACTATCTCCATAATGCAAGGGTACAGCAACATATCCAAATTGTGGTATGGACACAGTCCAGGTTCTGTACTTTATTAAAGACATTTCACTCTTTGGTTGTGGCTGTCTCATTCATTTCATTATGTAGTGAATGCAGTATACCTTTATTCCAGACTTATTATAGCTTTCTTGGTAGTTTCAAACTCTCTTTCTCACACTCTCTCACTTATTTTATATTTACATTTCAGGATAGTACTTAAATTCTAGGCTTTATTAACATTTATTACTGGGTTACAACAATCCTTTCCAGCTGACTCACTTATTTCATATGGCAGAATTTACAAGGATGTACTCGACAGTTGTCTATCCTTTGTTGATTGATTACAATACTCATTTTCAGGCTGAAGCAGTTATCTGATATTACAATACAGGTGGAAACTCTATTTGAGACTTGTTTAATCTTTATTACTGGATTGCAATACTCTTTTCCAGGCTGCATCACTTATCTAATCTTACAATACTAGCAGAATCTTTCTTCTAGGCTTATTTCACCTTTATTACTGGGTTACAACACTGAACTCTTTTACAAGCTGTCCCACTTATATTCTATAACAATACCAGCAGAATAATTACTAACCTGCCTGGTGGTGCAACCTCGCCAGCCTATCAGCATATGCTTGCCGATTCGTGGAACGAACACCTGCAGCTGTAATATAAATGAAGGAATATTGTAACATACCTATCCATACTATAGGCTAGGATAGCATTTCTTACATACTTAATTACATGGATACTTACTCAGTAGTGGGGCATTGGGCATTTGGTGGGCCTCCTGGATCCATCGGTTCAGTTGGTCCTCCTTTCGTCGCTTCAGGTCTGCATGGTGGTGATGGACCTGTTCACCAGTCCTCGGAATGCCTGTGGCACTGGTGAGATCATGTGCCAACTGGTTCCACGCCTCTGCCTTATACGCTCCCCATTGAACCTGGCCCTGTATGAGTTGCACTTCATGATCATGGACTAGGAGCCAAACCATATATTTTGACTCCTCAACACCCCACCTTTGTGCTCTAAAGCGATTTCCCCTCTCCTGCACCTGCCATCCTGACTGCAAATGGGTTCCACAATCAGTTATGGTGTGTATTCCTGCCTATGGGGCTTATATATGCCGGTTTTCCCGCACTTATCTGTGATTGGCCATTTTGGATATTTCTCTACTTACAGCAAACCTGCTTTGTCATGGTTATATTTTCATTCATTCCTATATGTATGGTAATACTGTATTTCTCAGTACAATTGTCATGGCTTAGTGGTTCAGTACTTTGACTATGGTGCACAGTATCCCCAGTTCGATCCTTGCCATTGCTTTTATATTTTACTACTGTCTAGATAGGCTAGTAGGTGTGTCTGTGTAAAGGCGACTTTGCTACAGCTTGCCCAACGTTGCCCGACGGTAAGCTGGTTGGTGCGCTGCGCAGCTCCGCGCAAATGGCATACACTGGGTAATGTGTTATTTAGCCATAAGCACTCATATTAAGCTTGTTAAAGCGCTGCTCAGCTACAGGCACTCATATTAAGCTTGTTAAAGCGCTGCTGAGCTATGGGCAATTATGGTCCTTTTTATATATAAATCATATAGGTTTTGTTCAGAAATACATGGGCCCTTTTATTACATCTTACTTAAATTAAATTTATATATATTGGGGAATTGTTTCATACTTATTTAAAGAAAAATGGAGGGGGATGTTGTGGGGCTTGAACCGTGACTACCTGTTCTTTGGGCGACGTCTCTACCGCTACGCTATTGCTACTTTGCTTAATTTGCATATGTAGATCTTATATGCTTTTCAATGTCATATCTGCTAACTGTGGTTGAGCGAAGGGCATACCCACGCAAACGAGTGCAAATGCGGGCAAACATTTTGGAAATTATAAAAAAAAAAAGGAAACTGCTATTTTTACATTTTACATATTCTCAGTAGGGTTTAGTCTGTGGGGATGTGTGGTGTTGTGTTCCTTGACATTTCAGCGGACTCGCTCGTGGGTGTTTACTTTCAGGACTCTGACTCTTCTGGGGGCGTGTCCCTTTGCTGTACTTGGCAATTGGACACGCCCCCTACTTTCCTACATGAACCGTGTTAGACTTGGGCATGATTCAGCATGCCCTCATGAATATGCATGGCATGCTGACGTCATACCGTTCAACTGCAGCCTCCGAGTAAGACATATTAAGTCTTACACAGAGGTTTCGTGAATCCAGCAAGATAACTATGATGTCAAACACTGTCACCATCATTTTTGTCTGGTAGGTCATTTGGTAGTTTAGTTGCCTTAGACAACAGCCAAAATGGACATAATTGAATACAGACTCGGAAAATGACTATTCATTGTGAGGCTTCTTTTTGTCTAATGTCTTTCTCTTGCCTAAGAAATGTAAAGTCATTGGCTAGCAGTTCAGGAGTATAGAATACTTGAAATTACTTATCCTCAGGGTGGGTTGATTTACTGCAGGTGAGTACACAACTCTGACATTTAAAATCGACACTGACTTAGACATCTCAAAAGTTAGCATACGTTGCCTAACTGCACCTGCAGTCACCTTAGAACAAAGTCTAGGCAAGCTCTGGGTAAGAATGTTTTCATTATGAGTATGCCTTTCCAATTATCTCCCTCAAAGGTTCATACAACAACAAAATGTAAATGACAGCTAAAGTTCTACTTAGATTTATCAATCCATCTCTGCAACAAGAGCATCACTACCTATCGGCTACAGGTAACAGCTTTCCTATTCTTCCAACAGCTTCTTCCCATTTTTGGAAGCAATTTAGAAGTCAAGTCCTCTTCCTACTAACTCAGGAGCCAGGGGTTAGGAAACTAGTAGTATCTCCCTAACTAGACCTCCATTTGTACTCACTGCTAGGGAGAAAAGCTTCATAAAACTACCCCCATCAAACTGGAACTACCTACCCTTGCAACCAAGGCAGGTTGCAGATCATAGGATCATATGAAGTTACTAGGCTTTTGGCGCTGAGGCCTTATAAGCCTAGCCAAGAGATTAGCCCATGTTTAGATAAATCAGCACCCGATGCCCCTGTCCACCAGGGACATGGGTGGAATCCCAGGCATGTATTTTCTAGTTCCCAGCCAGTTATCCAGGGTGCACTTAAAAAGGGGTAAAGGGGTACTTTGCTTGACGTGGAGAGGGAGTCTATTCCACTGATGGGGGAGTCCCTGGGACACAAATCTGTCCCGCCAATAAGTCCTATTGATGTCACAGACCAGGATGAGGCCACCCATATGGGTTACTTGAGTGGAGCTTGACTTGCAGATATGCAGCAGCCCCATCAAGGTGGGGTCCGAGGTCGGGTCTATATTACATAGTTGAAGCTTTAGGTAATTGAATACCTAAAGCTCGACACCAAAACAGTGAAAGCTGTAAACATCGAATGGCCACTTCTGCAAATTCTTTCATAGGGAAAGAATTCAGTTGGCCGAAGGGAAAAAAAATTCAAACTCTAATTGAGTGGGGGGCTTTACCCTCCACACACCCCCATGTGGGGGCTGTGCCCCCCAACCCCCCACCCCCCCAACTAAATATACCAACTCTGAGATCACTCTATGGGGAACAGAGCTGGTTCCTGATAACATCAAGTGAATTCTTTCCCTATGAAAGAATTTGCAGAAGTGGCCGTTCGATGTTTACAGCTTTTGCTGTTTAGGTGTTGACCTTTAGGTATTCGATTACCTAAAGTTTTGATCACCTATTATAGACCATCTGAGATCACCTTGTATGCCAGACAGAGATCACCTCTGAGGAGTTTGTATGAAACTGAGTAGAGGGATAGGATTTTTAACCTATGTGTGTATGGTAGATATTTGAGGCCCTGGATTCTCCAGGTGAGGAACCTCTGTGGTCTCTACAGCTGCTGCATTTGCTTTGCGAGGTACATACTGAATGGGGCATTGTACTCAATAATGGACCTTATAAGGGAAGAATACAGGGATGTTATGACCTCCTTGTCGCTGGATGAGATACCCTTACTTATGAGGTAGGCCATGTAGAAATCTTTCCGTACACTGGAAGCAACATGGTGGTCAAAGGTCAGATTGCTATCAGTCTGGGTGCCTAAATCCCTCACAACTGATTGCGTGCTTAGGACATTGATATTAATGCGATAATTTGTGGGGATGTCTCTCCCCAAAGGGGATGATGATGCATTTTTTGGTATTCAGCTTGAAGCCATGCTTCTGGCACCAGTCATTTGTTTGGGTGAGACCCTCTTGGAGGATATCCACGTCATTAGGAGAATTGATGACAGAGCCAGCTTGCAGTCATCTACAAACTTGGTCAGCCATAGCTCACTGGTTTTGACCTGCCCCTCAGAAAAGTATATCCCAATTAACACAGGCCCCAAGACTGAACCCTGGGGTACTCCACATGATATGGGTCTACAGCTTGAGGTGGCTTCCCCTAGTTTGACTAGGTGGGTTATATCAGTGAGCCAGTTAGCTACCCATCTGGTAACATACGGATTGATACATTTTTGAGAGAGTTTATCTATTATGCCTGAGTGGGGAATAGTGTTGAAGGGTTTGGCCAGGTCAAGGTAAATGGTGTGCACTGTCTTCCCCTCATCCATGGCTTTGGTGACTGTCACCAAAAATGTCGACCAAATTTAACAGACATGACCTCCCCTTGACAAAGCCAAACTGTGTGGGTCGACTGTTTGGAGGTTGCCAATGCCCTTGTTAATGAGGTCCATGACAATACATTCCATGGCCTTGCAGATCAAGCTAGTTAGGCTGATGGGTCTATAATTTCCCAGATCGGTGGATGCTCCACCTTTGTGTAAAGGGATGACAGTGGCTATTCTCCACTCACCTGGGACAAAGCTGGTACTCAGGCTTTGGTTGAATAGGGCACCTAATGGTGCAGCAAGTTCCTGCCTGAGTTCATGTAGGATGCAGTCCGGGATGTTATCAGGTCCCATGGAGGCTGTATTTTTTACCTTTGAGAGAGCAGTGATGACCTGATCCCTAGATATAAGAGGAAGGGGGCAGGTACTGGGAATGCTTGATTTACTGATGGGGGGGACAGAAGGGTGAAATTTTTGCTGAATCTGTCAGCCAGCAAGTTTGCTATATCTACAGCATTTGTATATGTGGTGTCCTTGACCATCAGTTCTGAACAGATCTGGGTGCTACCTTTGAGATTACGGACATATGTGAAGAAGGCCTTATGATTGTCTCTAGTAGATGTGGCCACACTGGACTGAAAGTTTTCTCTGGAGGATTTCACTAGTGCTCTTATTTGCTTGTTCAGGCTAAGGAGAGATTGCTTCCAATTGGGCACCTTCTCCTTCTTGGTCCTGGACAGCAATTCTTTTCTTTTGTTATAGAGTTTATTTATTGCAGATGTCCATCATACAGGTTTACTCTTCCTTGTGGAGGATGATTTAGTCCTGTCAGGTATTCCTGATTTCATGCATCTATATAAATGTTTATATAGTGCTTTGGTATAGTTTTGGATACTGGTGCCAGTTCCTAGAGAGGGGGAGGTGACTGTGAAGCTGTTTATATTATCCCAGAGGAGGCTGTAATCAGCTTTAGATAAGTATTTTTGTTTGACCCTAGCTAGAGGGGGGTTGGGGCAGATGGTGACTTCAAAAGTGATCGCTTTATGGTCGGATCTTACCAGGAAGGATGGTACTGCAGGGATGCTGTGGTGGTTACTCATGATGGTTAATACCAAGTCCAAGATATTATCACCTCTTGTGGGGAGTATCCACTAGCTGTTCCAAAGCATTTGGATTGACAAAATTGAGTAATCTCTGGGCATTTGTGTTCAGGCATAAGTAGTTCTTCTAGTCTATGTTTGGGTAGTTAAAGTCACCCAGGATCAGGGTAAAGGGTTGAATCTTGATAGATTCAAAGAGGTCCAGATAGGCAGACTGGGCATCTTGAGTCGGATTTGGGGGCCAGTAGGTAGCTATAATTTGAATAAGGGTCTTATCAATGGTTAACTGCACCTGGAGTGTCTCTTGTGCATCATACTGTTTGACCAGCCTGGAGGTCTGTATGTCTTTAATATATATTAAAACTACACCTCCTTTGGCTTTACTATCCACAGTTTGGGGTCTGAATGTATGATAGGTAAGGCTGAGGTCTTCTCTGCAGCTTTGAACCAGGTTTCTGTGACTGCGCAGATATCAGCATTTTCCAGGGTTAAAAATGCTTCCAATGAGTCCAGTTTCATGTTTAGACTCCTAGCATTTAGCAGCATGATCTTTAATTTGCATTTTGTTGAAATTTTTATTTTGGTAGTATTAACCTCATCACTTTTTCTAAAAAAAGCACTATGGGGGTGGCAAGAGCCTTTGCCAGAAGCCTGAAGCCCAAGTGAGACAAATGCAGGCTATCTCTGACAAAGTATCATGGTCTGTCGATCATATCTTCCCAAGCTGTCAGGTACTGGATCCCCCTGGAATGACACCAGAAACTAAGCCAATTGTTAAAGTCAATCATTTTCTGTTTGTATTAAGGTATCATTCTGGGTGATGGTAGAATGCCGCTTAAGGCTAGGGACATACCCACCTGGGACACACATTCAGCGAGTTCAATCATGTCTCTCTTCATATAATCCAGGGAGGTAAGTCGCAAGTCATTCACACCCACATGGACTATGATAGAGTCATAACACTACCTGTTGTTGAGAGACTTGAGTGAGTGTGTGATATGGTGGATTCTGGCCCCTGACGGACAACCGTGACTTTCTCCTTATCCAGCTAGTGAGATGCACATCTGTGTGTCTCACAATGCAGTCTCCTGTGAATAATACATTGGGTTTATGGTTAAGCCTTCGTGGTTGTGAGACACAGGCATGTGAACTATGTGTGGTATGAGGTGTGGAGGGCTGTGGAGATCACGTGTGTTTTTGCCTCAGGGGTCTCCTTTGTTTGGGTATGTT
>NC_056731.1:628091461-628186461 GCF_019279795.1 Protopterus annectens | reverse complement strand
AGTGGAATGAGGTGTCTCATGTCACCATTGCACAGAAACCTAGGCACTCACACACTATGAATTTATGTGTGGAGGCTATGGGAAATAATGCACTCTCAACATCTGTCTATAATGGAGGTGCAAAGTGTCTCAATCCATTGCACAACAGCTATCAAGGCTGTATAGAGGAGATTAAAAATGTATTAAAATATAGTGAAAACTTCCTGAAAAAATATGAAAATACAAAGGCTTCATAGCAAATGCTTACAGGAGCCAACAATAAAGACCAAGGAAAACACTGAAACATAAACAGGGACATCTAACCTGTTCTTTATAAATGATGCATTCAAATTTCTCCTGAACTAAAACTATTACTTGAGCGCATTGGCTTATGTGGGCAACAAAATATACTTGCCATGGCGTTTTCTTTTGTTTTTTGCTTTAGAATTTAACTATATTCTATACTTATGATACAATAATAAAACCCTAATACAAGCAAAATGTTTCACTGCTCAGTGAAATCTGAGTTTTTGGTCTAAGTTGATTATTAAAGCTCTGTATGTCATTGAAATATTTGTCTCCATTAAGTATGCTTACCTCCCATGATGCCTTCATAAAGGGAGGGTTGCAAATGTCTTTGCACCCATGCAGAAATAATGCTACTGCTACAAGCCAAGCCTACCTTGCAACCTCAAAATGCAAGAAATCTGGGCAAAGCTAAAAACAATGGCAGAATCAAAGACCTAAAAAGTGGGACAATTTAAACTGTGGTGGTGGTGCTGTGGTAGCGTTGCCGCCTCACAGTAGGGACATTGTCCTATTCAATTCTCAGCTAGAGCATCTTCTGTGTGGAGACATGCGTGAATGGGCATACCTTCGTTGAAGGTTGTGCGTCAGGGCTGGCAACTCAGCACATAAAAATCTACTGCCAATCATTAGCGGACCTGAGTTCCGCTGTGGCGACCCCTAACCGGAAAAAGCCGAAAGACACAACAACAACTTTTACAAACCTATCTGCTTAATGCTTGTACTCTAAGTCTGAATTTCAGCTTCAATTAGATGCCAAAGCAGCTTCTGGATAGTAAATGACCATGGGGAAAAAACTGACATTACAGTGAACAAAAGCATATGGTTGCTACTATTATGTAAGAAGTCCAGAATTTCCATATAGAAGATTTTCAAAAATATTAAGTGGGAAATTAGACGAAAGAAAAATACTGCCCAAGAAAAACTGTCAAAAGCTTCAAATTAAAATGTATGTTCATTAATACAACAGATTTATGAAAAAACATAATACCAACTAAGAATCTTTGGACCATTTGGAAAAAGAAACAATTGAAGAAATGTGACAATATAAAGAAAAAAAAAAAAGATTTTTGAAGGGTTTAAAAAAGAAACACTAAATGGGAAAGAAAGAGAGATCTGATATGGTGGAATACTTATTGCAAAGGCAAAAGCTAAACTAATCAATACAAAAAAGCAGATCTAAAGCTATTTCAAGAGAAATACAGGCAAAGGTACCCAGATATGGAAAAGTACAAAAAATAAGATCACAAAGGGGGAATGTAGAACAGAAGATTAGTAAAGCAGAAATTAAATACATAGAAGAGGAAGTTATGGAATACCTGTGAAGTGAATGATTAAGTGTAGAAAGTCTAAGACAGGTTATGTCACAGCATGATGGAATAATAAGTCCCCAAATTAAAGAGAAACAGGTAGAGCAGGAGACAGCTAAAGAAGAAGAAATATGGGCATGGAAAGAAAAAGAGATTTAATATATTGCAATATTTATACAAAGCAAAAAAAAAAACAGAAAAACTAGTAGTCTTAAAACTTTGCTGATGAGCTCAGTCACAATCATTTCCAAAAATCATGAAACCCAGGTAGTGCTCCAAACCAGCAAGCCTTTATTTGTCACAGACAAGCAGTCCTCAGTAACAATTGATGCACAGGATTTTTGGAAATTATTGTGACTGAGCTCCTCAACGAAATTATAAGACTGCTAGTTTTTCTCTTTTCTTATTTTTTCCTCAACACTCATGTTGGTGGGGTTGGAGCTAGGCAGATTCATGTGCTTGTTATTTTTTTTTTATATTTATACAAAGGAGAAAGCAAAGCTAATCAATACAAAAAGCAGCACTAAAGGTACTTGAAAAGAAATACAGGCAACAGCAGCTGGATATGGAAAATTTCACAATACAAAAATAAGAAAACAAAGGGGGGAGTACAAAAGAAGGTTAGTAATGGAGAAGTTAAAGAAACAGAAGCTGAAGTTGTGGATAGCCTGCAAAGTAAAGGATTTAGTGTAGAAAATTCAACTCTGGTAACATCACAGCATGGTGGAACAGTGAGCCCCAATATTAAGGAGAAACAGGTAGAACTGGAAACATCTGATCACTTGCCACATGAAGATACTTTGTAGCATTCAGTAGAAAACTAGTACAAACATTCAGCAGTTCAGTTGGGGATGCACAGCAAGGGAAGGAGCAGAAAACTGTGGCAACTCTGATGAAGTCATTGTTGTGGAGTAACAGGTCAATGAGTTCCCATATGAAGGGGCAAAGGATGACACAGGATAAAACTGAGGAGAATATGGCACAGGAAGATGATGTGGAACTTTCTACAGAATGCCCGCAGGAAATGAAGAACAAAGATTGTGCCCTCAGTTTAGAAAAAAATGATCTAAGGGAAGAGTTGCTTGATTTAACAGAGATGGAAAGACATTAAAATTGATGAAATAAATAGATTACTGAAAGTCAATAACAGCCAAAATGACAGAAGTTTGATGAAACAAATGAACACAGTAATCAAAACTATTAACAGAAATTCATGCGATATAACAGAAGTAAATTGGTTATATTAGTGTACAGCTAAGTTAATAACAGATAAAGTCTTACTGTAAAAACAGAGCAATAAGGGAAAGGAAGGGAAGAAATCAAATGCCATCAAGGAAGCATCAAATAGGGAAATCTATAAAGCAATTAAGACAAGACGGGTCACTGCTAGAAGAGTATATAAGGGGGAACAGATCGGCAAAAATACTTAGAAAGATAGATGTGATAAAAGCAACATACAGTATCAGAACAGACCAGGATTTATCATACACTGTTGCAAATAATAAGTAAAGATATCAGCACAGGTAGAAACACTTAGAAGATATGCCGATAAATATATAGGAAAAGTACAAAATAAGCCATTCATTGATAACCCCAAAACGTTTTATAGAGAATTGGGAAACAAAGCAAAAAGAATAGAAGCACCAAAAAAAGAAGAAATAGCTACATTTTGCAGAAATATATGTGAAGACCTTGTGGAACATATAGGTTCATAGGTTCATACTAGGCTATCTGCCCTGGGGCAATTATAAGCCTAGCCCGATTCTGTATGACTTACGCCACCCCTTGATTTGAGTATACTGTGCCCTTTTTTAAGGTTTAGTTTACTGTGCCTCTGTCCAATAGTGACACAGGAGTAATCCCTGGGACAAACCTATGATCCCCCATCCACCTATCGAGATTCTTTTTGAAGACATTCAGTGAGGTGCTCTGCCTCACATGAACTGGAATTCTATTCCAGAGTGAAGGGAGCCTCTGGGTTATGAACCTGTCCCTCCAGCAAGTTCATTTTTTTTCTGTGCTGAGGTTCAAGTCCCTCGAGCGTGTGGCTCTAAGGGATTTAGATTTACTGAGGTGGAGCATGTCCATTAATTCTGGATTTGACATAGCTTTGTATGTCAGGCATAGATCGCCTCGAAGTAGGCGGTATGCAACTGAGTAGAGCTGGAGTTTTTTTAACCGAGCAGCATATGGCATCTGTTTGAGACCCTTGATCCTCTTGGTGAGATACTTTTGGGGTCTTTCTAATTGTTGCAGGTGTCGAGTAAGGTACATCCCAAAAGGGGCATTGTATTCTATGATGGGCCTGATGAGGGATGAATAAAGGGGCACGATTACCTCTCTTGATCTAGATGTGAAACCCTTCGTGATGAGGTGGGCTATGTAGAAGGTCTTTCTAACCACTTTGGCAATGTGGTTTTCAAAGGAGAGATTGCTATCAACTTGGGTCCCCAGGTCCCTAATAACTTTCTCTATACTTAATGGGTTTCCGCCTATGTGGTAATTTGTGGGCACATTGTTTTTGCCAAAGGGTATGACTATACATTTTCTGGCATTTAGCTTTAAACCATGGTGCTGGCACCAGTTATCTGTCTCTGTGAAACCTTTTTGAAGGATGTTTGTGTCAGCTGGAGAGTTGATTATGGCGCCCAATTTGCAGTCGTCTGCGAACTTGGTGAGCCATAGTCCTCCCACGTTTGCCTGACCTCGGAAAAGTATATACCGAACAAGAGTGGTCCTAGGACAGAACCCTGTGGGACACCACTTGTGACCGGTTTCGAGTCGGACATGGCTCCAGCAACTCTCACTCTGTGGGTTCTGTCTTTGAGCCAGTTTGTGACCCATCTTGTGACATAGGGGTTTATATTTAAGCTGGATAGCTTATCTATGATGCCCGAGTGGGGTATTGTGTCAAATGCCTTTGCAAGGTCCAGATAGGCTGTGTGGACTACCTTCCCTTCATCTATGGCTTTGGTGACTGTTTCGAAGAAGTCAACCAGGTTCAAAAGGCAGGATCTGCCCTTGACAAAGCCGAACTGGGTAGGATCTAGTGTCTGTAGGTCCCAATGTCTTTGTTTATGAGCTCCATGATGATCCTCTCCATAGCCTTGCAGACTAAGCTAGTCAGGCTTATGGGGCGATAGTTTCCAGGGTCCATAGAGGCTCCACCTTTGTGGAGTGGGATCTCTGTTGCTGTACACCATTCTGTGGGCACATATCCTGTAGTGAGGCTGAGATTGTATAGCTGTTTTATTTGAGGGATTAGTTCCTCTTGGAGTTCATGTAGGACGCAATCTTGGATGCCATCTGGTCCCATGGAAGTAGTGTTTTTTGCTTTGGAGAGGGCAGCCTTCACCTGAGCATCAGAGATGTTTGGGAGGCAGCCCTCTGCTGGGATAGATACTTGCTCTTTTGGGTGGGAGGGGGTGGAGAAGTTTGCACTGAACCTGTCTGCCAGGATATTGGCGATGTCTGTGGGTTCAGTGCATTTTTTGTTGTTTAGAATCAACTCAGAACAAGTCTGGGAGTTGCATCCCAGGTTTCTAACATAACTGAAAAAAGCCTTATGATTGTCTTTGGTGTCCTGTGCAATTTTTCTCTCGAAGCTGGCCTTGGAGGATTTCATGAGGGATCATAATTTTTTGCTAGTACTGATCAGAGATGCCTTCCCTATTAGGGATTTTGCTCTAGTAGTAGTAGCTTCCTCCTTCTGTTGTACAGTTTATTTATGGCTGGGGTCCACCAGACTGGATGCCTGTCTTTGGATGATTGGGTCTTGGTTTTGTTTGGGATAGCATGATCCATGCATTCCTGGAGATGTCCGTAGGATGCGTTTATATAGGATTCTGCAGTTTGGGCCGTAGTTTCCACTGGCCCTGGGGCCTTGAAGGATTCCACTTCAGTTTTGAGAAGTGAGAAGTTCGCTTTTGAGAAGTTTTTCACTGTGGTTTTCTGGGCTGGGGGTGGGGTCGGGATGTGGACATCCAGTGAAATTAATTTATGGTCTGATCTTACCAATGAGAGATATACTTCTGGTGTGGAGCATAGAGTCCCCATGTTGGTAATGATCAGGTCTAGTATGTTGTCCCCTCTTGTGGGAGTGGTGACTAGTTGTTCCATAGCATTTGAGTTTATAATTTCCAGGAACCTTTGGGCTAAGGTGCTGGGGCTTGAGTAGTGCTCCCAGTCAATGTTTGGGTAGTTGAAGTCGCCCAATATAATGGTGTTCGGAGAGATTTTCATGTTCTCCAATGTTTTCAGGAAAGCCAAGTGTGATTCCTGACTTTGAGAGGGTGGTCTGTAGGATGCTATAAACTGAAAAGCAGTCTTGCCCACTGCTAGTTGCACATGGATGGTCTCCGATACTTCATGCAATGCCACTAACCTGGAGGTGTGGATATCCTTGATAAATATGAAAACTCCCCCTCCTTTTGTGGTTCGGTCCTGGTTTTGGGGCCGAAAAGCATGATATGAGGTATAGCCTGGTAGTGCTGGGGTGCTCTCTGGAGCCTTGAACCAGGTTTCTGTCACTGCACAGATATCAATGTTCTCCATACTGAGGAGAGCTTTGAGTGCGTGCATCTTGAGGTTAAGACTTCTGGCGTTTAGCAGCATTACCCTTAGTTTCTAAGATGCTGAATGGATTGAAGAATTAAAAGAAATAGTATGAAGTTTAAACATACAGGATATCAAATGGGATGAAGTAACAGACAGAGAAAGTAAAACAAAATTAAGAATAGCTCCTAAATGGTAAACTCCAGGTCCAGATGCAATACCTAACTTTTGGCTAAAAGTATTAACATGTTTACATGAATATTTAGCCCTGAGTGAGAACTACTTATATTCACACCTGGAACAGACACTCAGCCTGGTTCACAACAGGAAAAACAATACTGAGAGGACCTTAGTGTACTTAACTTGTACTCCTTTTATTCACAAATTGAATAATTTTGACATTGTATTTGATTTTTTTTTTGCAAACTGTAAAACTAGGAATATAGCATACTATGTGAAGCATTCTATATCAGTAAAACAAACCGATTCTTTAAGGATAGAATTCTAGAGCGTCAAAACAATATACTGAAAGGAAAGGAGACGAATGCTCTTGCAAAGCATGTTATGGAATGTGGTTCATGACATACTTTTAAGTTTTTTGCCCTGGAGGCTGTATATGTTAGCGCTAGAGATGGTAATTTAAAAAACAGGACCAAATGTGTAGAGCAAAGGTGGATTTTATTGTTAAAATCTTTTACTGAACCAGGTCTTGACAGGGTTTTGTTAAAGCCCATCTTGAAATCATTCCCACTGAATCATTAGTATGTGGGCTTGGCTCTTAGAAGTGATCTGATAGGTGATATGTCAGCTTTATGATTGGATTGGGTTTGACCGATCTTGGGGTTGGTTCAAGGGGCTCGTCTTGCATGAATGATTTTACTGGTGATGTCTGTTTCCATTCTTCCTTTTGTGGAAGACTATTAAGGTTGTTTACTTTATGTCATGTGATTTAATTTTAGTAAGTGATTGTTGATTTTTAGTGTAAATCGCTGTTGTTTTATTTTGAAAGTGTTATGTTGGTCTAATGAAGTGGTACTGAATTCCGCACTAGAGCTCACCGTTACTATTTGTGAATAAATTGCAGTCTTGTAAGCAGTGGTGGCCTGGCGTTTTCTGTACTAGTTACTTTCATTGGTGTTTCACTCAGCATTTTCACTCAGCAGTCTTGGTTTGTTTTTGGAATTGATAACACTCCCCTAAGAGCAGACCCAGTGGTAAGGGACTTGGGAACTGAGGTTGACAGTAACTTGAAGTTTGATCACCATGTGTCCTTGGTAGTGAGAACATTTATCTATGTACAACTTATAAGTAAGGGCATGGCATACAGATCTAAGGAGATCATAGTCCCATTACACTCAGCCCTAATTAGACTAATAATTGAGTACAATGCACCCTTCAGCATGTACCTAACCAGGTATTTGCAACAGCTGGATCAGCCACAGATTTTCCTCACTAAAATAATACATGGTGTAAATAATATGCTCTACTGTGGACAGCCTCAAAGCCCTATCCTTGTACTTGGTCTCCTACAGACCACTGAGGGGCAATCCATGCCTAATCTACAAGGCATTCTCCAATCCAGCCCTGATGGATCTGCTACACATTCGCAAAACAAACAGCACTAGAATAACACAGTCTAAGGATCTAAACCTTATCTGTGGCATAAACAAAACATGTTGGAGGGACAGGTAAGTGTCTTGTGGAACTCCTCATTCATGTAAAACAGAGCTCTTCCCTAAGTCTATTCAAATGCAATTTGGAACAATGGATGGGAAATCGCAAATTCACCCCAGCTTGTCACCTGTGGCCCTTATGGACAAGGGCAGTTTTTAGATTCCCTAAGGCACAAGCGTATACCAAAACCATTCTAGCACTTGGGCATTGATAATTGGGAAATTGGGAATGAATGGCTAGGCTTAAAAAGCTTTAGGGCCATCAGCCTAGTAACCTTCTATGATGACAGGAAGGGGTAAAGTACCACTGGGTAACTGTGCTTCTATTCTCCTAAGCAGTATCTAGGTGGCTATGTCCAGAAGCACCTTGGTCCTAGCTTCCAGGAGTGGGCATGATTATTAGAGTGCTCAGGCACACTGCCGCACATTACACAGAGATTCAACCCGGAATAGAACTTAATGTGTAAATCCCCTCATTGCCTCAGGCCACACCTGGCACACATATCCTGCAACAGCACACTTCCAGGGTCTACTACAAGATATGTGGAGGTGATTGAGAGATAATGTACAGACGTAATGATGGGGAAAATGGCAGAACTGGGAATTCACCCCTAGTTTAGTACCTATGTCTCTAATAAACACTGGTAGCCTGTACATAATTTATCTCTCAAGTCTCTGTTTGTGAATGTTTTACACTCCAAGCACCTGTTTACATTACCAAGGGGACTTAAACTTGCCAGAGATTTGTAATGCATGGCTAAGCTTAAAAAGGCCGCACTGATTGTTAGCCAACTACACACCTGTGAACCTAAGCATCCAACACCAGGCTGAGTCTCAGGAGAAAAATAAATTGAAATTTAAAAAATATACTTCTTATCCACATGTGGTCTATATCCTAACTCTACTCCCCTGCTGACAGCAAAATGCAACAACTCAGAAAAGAACTTCTAATCCTTTGTTGTCATAATTTCATTATTTCAACAACGTATTATTGATATAAGAGATGAAGTCATTTTATACTTTAGTTAAATGTTGTAATGTATTATATAGTAAAAGGCAAGGTTATTGTGATACCAAAAAGAATTCTTAAATTCATGTCACAGCATACTACTTGTCAGGACACTTGGGTACTAACATGTGAGTCGGTGTTGTATGTATTGTGACAACTGACTTGATATAATTATGATGTGGGGTGCAACCTGTACCCTATTATCTTGTGAGATTAGGCAAAGCATCAGGCTACTGCTGACAGTAATGTGATATTTAAGATGATATTTCATTATCCAAGTGCACTGCTTTGAGACACAAGTAAGAAATGGCCCTCAAACACCCAGCATTAACAGAGAAACATTCTGTGCAGTAGTTCTTACATGGAAATGCAGACTGACAGGCAGGGGGTTCCTTTTGTATGGACACATGCGGAACATTTGGGATACTGCAGTTTGTACACAGAATGTGAAAAGTTAGACATTAGGTAAAGGCCCTTATGTTTGCTTGATGAATGGGCACTCATGAATACTAAAACCACAGAATGCTGGCTGCAGGCTGATTAACATGCTGGAGTGATTAGAATAATGAATGCGGCATACTGTATGTTAACTGCAACAAGATGAATGCACATGTCTAAATACTGAAACTGCAAAATTCAAAATCTGAATTGCCAAGTATTAAATGTTAGATAATTGTATTCTGAATGTAGAGTGCTGAAATATGCATGGTATTTGTGAAATGCTGAAAACTCATTTCTGAGGGTTCACACCACATTGTTTATTTAATTTGCTTACTGTTTATTATCTGATTAAATGAAATGTTCTGTTAGAGACCTACTTTGGCCAAGGTGGAAAAGTTTTTTAGTTGAGAGCACAAGTTTCACATATGAGAGGTAGTAAATAATACAGTTAATTCAAACATGGAAAATACATACTTAAAATGAAACAATTTATTTCAGCAATAATAAAATCTCGGAGTTAATTAGGGCCATGTCTAAGAGTAAATTGTCATTTGCATACTACAAAGGAATTCATATATAGCTTACATAAACAGAGTCAACAACAAAGTGTTTCTGCAGCCGTACAGTCTGGGAGACAATATTTAATAGCAATTCATTGTCTGTGTGTAACTGGCGCATTGTAGGTAGCCGATTCTACAACTACATAAGACAATGAACATCTGTTGTCATTGCATAAAAAGGATGAATAGGTGAATCATATACATTCAGAACTCTACATAACTTAATTATGGGCATTAATAATGCCAGGGTTTTTCTTATGCTGAGTCCCAGATTACTCCAGCTGTCAATTCCAAGTACCTATAAAATTCAATCACTGAGACTAAAGTAAGCTGAATGCCTGTTAAAGGAGGCAGCACCATTGTCCATGGACTTAAGATTGGTTTGCCACTTCCATGCCATGTAGTTTAGAGGCAAGACAAGGTAGTGGGGAAGAAATATCATATTTTAATTAGAAATATTTATCAAACATTCATACTGTAAGCTAAGGACGCATCAGCCACTGAAAGGACATTATTTAGCTGTCATATAAGGGTTCCAACCTTTGATGCCTTATGAGCTGAAGGAAAGAGAAACAAACAATTTCAGAAAGGCTGAGCTACTTACAGACTTTGCAAGACAGTAAGTTAAAGCAATCAACTTCTTTAAGCTATCCATTGATGGGTAGAATATATTGTAGCACTGACAAACAGGTGAGGTCTATTCTACCACTATTGGCCATGTTAAAAACGACACAGAACAAAACTGATGCATATATTATCACACCAGGCTATGCATGGACAGTGCACTGAATGGCACATTACCCATTTAGGCCAGAGGGTGCACAGGTCACAGTTATCATTATTTGCACAAATTGTAAAGGTCACAATGACAGATCACAGCAATGTTATCACATGAATAAACATATCTCTCAATCTCTTAGCACAAGAAATCTGGACAAAGCTAAAATAATGGTGCAGAAAAGGCCCAAAAATAGGGAAAGATTTTAAATATTGTTCTTATAAACTTAGACCGTTTCTGGAATAACATAAACTGCATTAGAATGCGTTTTATTTTTTTGAAGGATATAAAGTCTGAAACTCGGGTGTCTGTCATTACTTAGTAACTTCACTCTGCAATGATTTGTCAGAAAACCACAACTTTTATGAGGAACAGACTTGAAATATGAGGCACAAATCTGGACATTTTATGAAATTCTGAACATTTGAAAGGTATGTGAATAAGAGTCAATGGAGCTGCAGTTAACAGACACCAAGTCAGATAGAAGGTTGAATGGAAGTCAGGGATCTAATCCTCCACTAGTGACCTGGAGCTACCTTGTCTCAGATGCTGTCCAGGAGTACCATGTAACCCAGTAATTTCAGGACTCAATATATTCTGCATTATCGATAGCCTGCAATCTGTGCAGCTCTTGCATGTTTTCATACATGTCACACAACTCTGCGCTCTTTGTATGATTCTGAGCAAATCACTTAAGCAATGAAATATTTCCTGGCCCTCACTATAGTTACAATTAGTAGTAGATAAACAAGCAAACAAACAAAGAAACATATAAAACAAAAAAAAAGGATGAATGTTGCCATCTAGGATGGAAGTGACAGAAGACAAATGAGTGGCCTTAAAACTTTGAAAAACAATTGCAATGAATGAATAGAATCAATGTAGAGGAATGTTTTATGGTATGAAAATAAAAGACAAAATCAATTCAGCTGTGTCAGCAACATGGTGAGTCTTCAGTCTAGTAGGATTAGAAATATTGTTGAACCAGTTTCTCATTTCACAGCCAGATGAAAACTACCAGTGTAATGAGATAATATTGTTTTCCTTTAGAAACTAATCAGATTTAAACTTTTATTTTACAGTCTGACGTGTTTCTGTCTTGGAATATAAAATGTCCCCACAGCCTATAGACATAATCTTTCTGTCTTCACACATAGGTGAAGCCAGGACTACCTTTCAACGTCTTGGCACAATAAATATGGAGAAAAGCAAAAACAATGTGAGGGGAGGCAAAAGTTCCAAAATTAATGACATATTTTAATTATTACTCTTATATAATTAGAAAGTTGCTAGTATAACAGATTTTTTTCTAAGTATGCATTTTTTCTGAAGGATATGAAGTCTGAAACTGAAATGACTGTCATTATTTGTTGGCTTCAATTCTCAGTGGTTTGCCAGAAAATTACAAATTGTATGAGGAGCAGACCAAAAATATGACACAAAAATCTAGACATTCTGCAAAAATCTGGACATTTGATAGGTATGAGCCAGGTATTTTACTTTTCTGTACTTTTGTGGCTGGGGCTATACTTCATGTGGCGAATGGTATATTCTGAAAGGTGATATACAGTTGCAAAAATTCAGGCTGTGCATTTCTCTTCAGCCCATTTATAATAAGACCATCTGTAGCTAGGAACCAGATGTTAATGCTGGAAAGAAATCACCTATGTAGTGGTGGAGGGTTCTGGGTGATTTTACCACATTGATGACACCTCCCACTAATGAGATAGAATACTTGGATACTGAGAATGCAGATGTACACAAATTGTCAGTGACATCCCCATTTCTGCAAGTGCTAACTATGTTAACCAGAACTCATAAAATGAGACTCAATACTAAACTGCATGTACTTCTTCTACATTGTCAGATGATTGCCATCTTTGTACCCGCAGTCTGACTAGGTCAAACAAATATTCCATTAATGATACAATGCTTATGTTGGTAACCCATCTTCCCTTTAATTAAAGCAGGTTAATGGCTTCCTTGTGCAACTAAATGTCTATATCAAAAACAACATGGAAATTATGGTTTATAGTGAATTTACAACATAGGACAAATTTTCATCTGTAGTATTCCTACAAAGTAGATCAGAAACATAAGATCTCTGAGGCTCTCATTTTAATCTTCAGGCAAGACTATTTTGTTCAGTCAAACAACCAGCTCTCAGTCTGGCTAATGCATGTTAAACAACCCACTGTAGCTGTAATTAACTGGAAAAAATAGTAGAAATTCTATTGGAAGGCCATTAGTTCATTCTTGTACAGCTAGCTTATTTAATGCCATTGTTGGATGATACTTTTAGAGCTTCTGTCTATAAAGAATTGTAACAATGGAAACTTACAGTGCATGAACATCGAATACACTTATTGCCTTCAGGGTGAAATTCCTCCCCTTCCAAGTATTCCCTGCCTTCGAACACACAGCCTGTGGAAACAGATAAAAAATCAGTTATCTATTACCATTGCAAGGCAAAGATGGTCCAAACATTGTGTCTCATCAGCAAATGTTCATTTTATGCCATTAGAATTTTACTGAAGCCTTCCTACTACTGCTTACCACAGGCTCCGCCAGCTGCACCTGTCCACTCTGGCACTCATCATTGCAATACATAGTAAGTTAAACTGTAGAAAGCTAAAAAAACAGAGACTCTGAAATCTCAACCTGGTGTAAACAACAGTCATTATCAAAAGCACCAGACGGTCAACTGGTTCCATGGTGCAGAGCGATAAATCACTGAATGCAGGTGATCTGAGTTTGATTAGCTGCCTGGCTACTGAAGGAGTTGACAAGGAGAGGGTGGGCATGAGCAGTTGATGTTGGCTTGCCTATCTTGAGGGGACTGGGTCCAGTTATTAGATTCGGGCAGTTAGTGTGGGCAGGCGCATGGCATGCAGCATCATGATCAAGGACATGTGCTTGGTGATGTTAGCCTCTGTGTTGCACATTCTCAGAAGCAGCCACACTTAGGGGGAGCTACTGTAAGTACCTGCAGTGATACACATGTACCCAGTAGCTGTCATGGGAGGGACTAAGGCATAACAACAAAATGCCTCCATGCCTCTTAGCTCTGTATCACTAATTGTGCAACCTTGTGGGGCAGGGTGATGGAGATGACTTAGGGAATCAGAATGGTCCACTGTGAAATAATTGAATATCCCCAGAGAGTGTGAGTGTGTGTGTGTGTGTGTGTGTGTGTGTGTGTGTGTGTGTGTGTGTGTGTGTGTGTGTGTGTGTGTGTGTGTGTGTGTGTGTGTGTGTGTGTGAGCGGTGAAACCTGCCCTCAGGCTGCCTTGACTGCTGGACAGAGCAGAAAGGTGAGGCAGAGCAATGTATAAACCAGCTTTGTACCTGCCTGGATGACATTTCTCTCCTATTGTCTTTTGTTCTTTGAATAGACTGTGGATTCAGAGTTGAGAAGAGAAAGTTTGATGGTCAGGAGGCAAGGAAAAGAGCTCCCCCCAACAAAAAAGCACTACCGGACAGTAACATTTGGAAATGGTTCAACCAGTTAGGAGAAGGGACTCAGCAGCAGATTTCCATGAATATCTGCTAGCTGTAATTTAAAGAAGGGCAATTGGATGAATAAATGACTTTAAAAGGCTTGCTAGCTTTAGTAAAGGATCTACAAGCTAATTGTTCTGGAGTACTTATATAAAAAATGTAATATGTTTTAGCCAGGTAATTCTTATCTTACACTGTTCAGCAAAAGCATAACCAATTTTCAAGTTGGTGACTATACAAATACGCATTTCTCAAGGACAGTCACAGAAGTCATCTAAAATCTAGAATAACTGGCCATCAGGTTTGTAGGCATAAACCTTGTTGCATGTGACATGGCAAAAGCTACACAGTAATCAACTTCAAAAACATTCAGTTAATTGAAATCTAGACTGCTTAATCTGTTAGCAAAAAACTAAGAACTTTGTTTTCCCTTGTTTCTGTGAAATAAAACAGGGAATATTTAAGTATTTTCATGTCTGAAACAATGCTTCCCCTTAACATAACAGGTCTAAAAAAATGAACAGAGCAATGCGCCAGGAGAGCTTTTCTGCTAACTACTGTAGGAAATGCTAAATTCAGTCAAGCCTAACTAGAGCAATATGTATTCTCATCAATTCCTCAATCTTGCCTTGAAAGGCAACATTTAATCAGTTATCCATAACATCCTAGGATTGGTACTTTTCTCAGTCTCTTTTTGGTGCAGTTTTCCATTAGTACCCAATGTGTATCTCTAGCCAATGTTACTCTCAAACCATACACAACCTGTGCAAGTTACAATGATCAATTATACTTTCAGAGAAACCTGACAGGATTTCTCAATCTTTTCTATTAATTCCCTTATTTTGTTTTTGGTTTCACCACTTCTGGATAGAAAATGAGTAGTCCGACATTATCAATAAATGCATTTAACTGTTATCAAAAATATTTTAAATTGTGCTATAAGTTGTGACGCCCCACCACTGGCCCAGTAATCAAGGAGCCTCAATCCTCACCACTGGCAACAGTGGGGGACATGCATTGGGAGGATGAGAGGTACATACACAGTATTTCCAAATGCAGCTCTCTACATCGAGTGCAGTTTCCCTTAAGAGCAGACAGGGACCACAGTCAGTCCGCGGCTGGTTTCTCCCTCTTTCTACAGATCTCCAATAAGACTCCCCACTGGCACAGCTATAGGGCTGAGATCTCAGCTGAGTGGCCAAGCCAAAACCTCCAGCACCCTGTCGGTCCAAACAGTTATTAGTGTCCCTGCCCAAGTAGCTGACACACACACACACACACACACACACACACACACACACACACACACACACACACACACACACACACACACATACACACACACACACCTGGGAAAGGATGGCACAGGTTTGCTAGCTATGCCCTCTTCTGCGCAGACTATAAGATAGTTATCACTGCCACCAACCATGTCTTTATCAGCTATTTTAAGGCCCTTAACAAAGGGTGTCCAGTCTTACTGTGTAATGTTACTATTAATACAAACGGTAGTTAGACAAACAGCAAGGTTATTAGGAGTGTCCCACAGTGTCACAAAATAAGTATGCAAGTACTCCCAAAACTTAAAATATGTCTCACAAATATCAGCCACAATGAAAGGTTTAAATATATTTAATAATAATTAATTAAAGAACAAGAAAATACTCAGTATATGATCACAGTAACATCAGTGTTCAAAATCATAGGTAATATTTAAAATAACATTGCAGGACACCCTCAAATAAATAAAGAAAACATCTAAACTCTACTTCACTATATTCCTGACTGAATCTAAGAGAATTACTACACCCTAGTTAATTTACTTACACAGCAAGCAAGGCAGATGTGATGAGTGGGTCTTCAGTTGATGTTGCCAGGTCAAAGAAAAATACAGAATACTCAGTCTTTGAAAAGAGAGTTCTTAAATTAATATCCCAAATATTACTGCTGGGATTGCTTACAGAATGATATCATCTCTTGTCATCTGACTCTATCCCAGGTAAAACCCCCATTGATGCAGCTGGTAGCATTTAGTATCTACCTTGTGCCTTGAACCAGTAGTACAGAAGAATGCGGAGGGATATATACTGTGCGATGTTCAATTTATCATGAACACCAAGGGTTATTTCTAGAATTCTTCTGCTTGGTGCTGTGTCTGAAGTAGTGTTATCTGCTAACAACCATCTTAGGGGTCAGTTGTGATGATTTTACAACTGATGTTAGCATACCACTGCCCATTCGCATACCTGGTCCATTACTCTTAAGTTTGTCATACACTTGATTAATGAAAGGCGACTTCTATTAATTATCTTTTGACCAAGATTCAGTTATAGATTGTGTCTTTGGGTCTTGATGAGTTAACCAAAGCTCAGACTAAGGCTGTTTGTTATTTATGTCACATGCTTTCATGTTTGCAATAGTTAGCTAGAAAAACAGGTTGATTAGCTTTTATAATTAATATATTTTATAATTAATATATCATAGCAAATGAAGTAAAGGAAAATATACCACCTGTGAGACATCGTAAGTTCAGCTTTCATCTGTTTCTTATGCATTGTCTGGCAAATTTATTTATTTATTTTCTAGAGTTTGCAATTTTGTTGTTGTCTTTCCCTAAAAAGAGTAATACATTACGCGATTATCTGTGTGTGGTGGTTATCTCCACTTAGAGAATGGGTGAACTGTACATCAGCACCCTGACTGGAGACCAAACATTCTTCAGCAAGGTATTATGTACAAGTAATGCCTGCTGAAAAACGAGTCCACCACTTCACAGTAGCATATCAAGCTGCCATGCAGCTCGGGCAGAAAAAAAAATAATGGCCGCCATCATTTTATGCTCTCTAAGCAGCACTTCTGCTGTTTAGTGAGTGTAAAGTTAAAAAAAAAAGAAAATTAAAAGAAAAAGTGTGTGTATGTGTTTATATCTGTGTGTGTAAGTGTATGCCTACATGTGAGTGAAAGCAAAATTGACTGAGCCATTATTTTATACTCACTAAGCAGCGTTTTTGCTGTTTAATAAGTGTAAAACTGAATATAACAGAAAAAAGTGTGTGTGTGTGTGTGTGTGTGTGTGTGTGTGTGTGTGTGTGTGTGTGTGTGTGTGTGTCTCTGTTTCTGTGTGTGTGATTATGTTTCTGTCTGTGTGTGTGAATGCGTGCTTGTGTGCATAAAAGCGAGGTGTGTGTGAGTGAAACAGATAAAGAGTGAGAGCGATCCAACACAAATAAGAAGTTTGTATACCTCTCAACCTTTTAGCTCAAAATAAAGCATAAAATAAAGGTGGAACAAAGGCTCAAACACAGGAACAGATTTTAAATCTACATAAAAAATTAATAAGTAAGTTAAATAACAGGATTTGTATTAACATGAATTTTTGAAGGAAATAAAGTCTGAAAGTGAAATGTATGTCATTATTTAGTGACTTAAATCCCGGCAAGAAACCATTTTTGCAGTAAGGGACCAAAAAATAAAGCCAATATCTAGATATATTTTTAAATTATATATCTGGGATGTAAAATGCTTCCTCTAAACCATTTACATATACTACAGCAACTTTGAAACATTAGGCAGGGGAACTGAAAATAATATAGTAATAAAAAATATAATTAAGTAGGCAAAACACAACAATTTTACAGACAGTCCATTCTCTAAGTGCAATAATGCCCTCCAGGGTATGTTAATGTGTAATTAATGCCCTTCTAGGGATGTAGAGGCCCTCTGTCTGTGCTGTTGTAACATCCCTGGCTGGCATTCTGGCATTATTGCTTGCTTATAAATTTATTAATTTGTGGAAAAGATTTAACACCTGACAAGACAAGTGCTAGTTACTTATGTCATGAAAGGAGATATTGCCAGCCCAGCTATCTGCAATTTTGTGAATAATTATATGTCATTTGTGAATATCAACATGATTCATATGCTTGTGTTACAAATGTATTAGAACTCTATGTTATGTCTATATCAAACTGCTGGCACAGAAGTGTGTGTTGAAAATGGTTGTAAACTTAGTAATGAGCTTTAAAAATGTATCTACAGTGTACCCTACTGAAACAGAACAGAAATGTACATACACTATTGTACTGTTTAGATGTATGTATTTTAACAATGGAAACTGAAACACAGGAGGTTAATTTCAGAAAAAAAGCCGAAAATTGAAATTATTTTATGACCACGTAATAAAAGAATGTTATCTTTCAGCTTCAGTGCACTTTCACTGTAGTAATAGACACAATGTCTAGAACTAGAAGTTCTCTGTATTGTCTTACAAGTGTTTTATTGTTTTAAGACTTCCAGCAATTACCAAGATTTGAGGAGAAGCCCCTGCTTATGTATTTTTACAGGTAGGTAGATGCTATCTAAGGAAATTAACTCCCTTTGAGGAGTACTAAAAATACTTTTATTGTGGGTTATATTAATTGCTGATTAATTTCCTTAGATGGCGCTGTATGAGCATGGTATGAATATGTTGTCAATTATTATTAATTTTTTTTAAATAATGGTATTTATTATTTAGGTTTTTAATACTGTAATCTCTATACAAAGTGGATTTTTTAAGTCATACTTTGATATTTTTAATTTGTCAGGAATGATGTTTTATCAGTATCTTTTTATAATGTGGTATAGATTGTTTGATTGGGGTGTTTAACTGTTGTAAATCGGGATAGACAATTGTACCTTCATTATAAAAGGGGACTAGGAATGAGACTTTGTGTTCATCTGATGAAGTCTTTTAAATGTAAGAGACGAAAAACGCATTCATTTTGAAGCATGCATGTGCTGTTGTTCCTTGTAATAAAAAGGAGTTTCAGGACATTAATCAGCCCTTCTTATTTGTGACTTTATACTTTTGGTTTTGATCTTGGTTTAGTACATTCCTCTTATTTGGAATATTTGCTAATATTCCAAATTGTCCTAATACTTGAGCACTAATCCAGGCCTTCTTCAACGTATTCAATTGTATTTATTACTGCTTGGTAGTAACCTGATTAAAGTGTAGCTATCATTCTAAGCCTTTTGGTTTAAGCACTTGGGCTTCAGGCCAGTTGTTTTACATTAAGACGGATTGTGGTCTGCACTGTTGTGGCAGGACAGGTAGCTTACATCCTTCTAAGTTGGGAACTGCTGACTGAAGGCTCAGTGTCTGTTATTCTAAAAGTGTATTAGTTCTGGTTTAAGCACTTGGGCTTCAGGACAGTTATTTTACATTAAGAAGGTTTGTGGTCTGCACTCTTGTGGGAGGAGAGGCTGGACTCTGCGCTTCTGAGCTGGGAATTTCTGCTTAAAGGCTTATAGTGCCTGCATATTTGAACTGTTTCTTACTGAAATTGGTGCACCTTGTTTGCTGTAGCAAAGATGACATCCAGGCCTGCTGAATATAGCTTTGTTTGTATAACTTGAGCACTAATCCAGGCCTTCTTTTTTGGAGAAGGTTCCCCTACACCCCAGTGGCAGGAGTGTACAGTTAGAACTTGTCTGATTGAAGACTACAGGAACAGGGCTCAGTTTTGAGATTTTTTACTGGTTAATTGGGTAATTTATTTAAAAGCCTTTTCTGATTGCTTGTAGTCATCTAAAGCTGTTTTAAGTGTATTTTTACTGTTTGTAGTCATTTAAAGCTGTTTTAAGTGTACTTTTTACTGTTTATGCCTTATCTTTTCAAAAAAAATGTTTTCCTTGTGTCCCACCTTTCTAAGCTTGTATAGTCCAGTTTTCAGGCTAGTGCTGAATTCAGGGCTGTGTTACAATTTTCTGAGTTGCTCATACCTTACTTGGATAGAAGGAGGTTTCACTGTTCACCTGTGAGAGAGGGAGCTTTGAGCAGCCATCTGTCCCTGGAGGAGTGGTTCCAGCCCAGAAGTTAGTAGTTTATAGGCCATTTTGGGCTAATTTCTATCTCTTTCATTACCCTGCTGTAAAAACCATGTTTGCACAGTTTTGCACATCCGGGCAGCGCTGGTTAGCTAGGGCTAAATTTATCCCAGCTCCACCAAGTCTCCTCTTCAGTTTTTCCCTTGAAAGTAGTCTAACTCTCAACCTAAGCCCTTAAAAAGCATCCTACAGTCCAGCACTTGCTCAAACCTAATAGCAAGCACTAATATACCCTGACACTTGATTTGCCCAGCAGGGCAAGGCTCATTATTCACCCCTCACCAACCAAGTGACTAAGAAGCTCACCCTGCTATTCAGGCATGACCAAAGGGCAATTTCAGGTATACTCTCCAGTCCAGCTGGTGAACCTGGGTATCCTGAGGCAATGTTACAACTGCCTCATGTACACAGACAACCTTCTCCTCCTACCACAAAACATTAACATATCCGAGAGATGCAATTATATAGCTAAATTAGAGGCTAAGCTCTCTCCACCCAAGACTGGAACAGGCAGTCATGAGGAGAAAGTTAACACTTGCAACACACCTCCAGCCTCACATAGACATACTAAACCAGCATTGGCAAAAAATACACAAAAATACACAAAATCATACTCGGAGGCTCTAAATAAAAACCTGCAAAAGCATCAGAGACCTCCAAAGCAGACACCCAAAAAACCTGCACCTCCCGTCACAAACCAGACAACACATAAAACACAAAATCAGTGTGCCGCACAATCACAGCCCTTAAAGTGAAATAACATACCTAACACACTAGTAATAGGTGACTCTTTAGTCAGGCACACTGACGTCCCACTCACTAGGCTGGACAAGGAGAAGGTTACTGTTTGCTGCCTGTCGGGAGCCAGAATCTGCCACATAGCACAAGCACTCAGGTCATTCCAGAACAAGTACAAATATGACTCTGTCATTATTCATGTTGGTGTGAATGACCTGAGATGTACCTCCCTGGACTACATAAAAAGAGACATGGAAGAGCTCTCTGATCATGTAGCCCAGTCGGGTATGACCCTGACCCTGAGTAGCATCCTGCCCTCACCAAGAATGAAACTGCAGTATAAAGAAATAAATGATCAATTTCAACAGTTGGCTAAGCTTCTGGTGTCATTTAAAGGGGATCCAGTGTCTGTCAGCCTGGGACAACATGCTCAACAAGCCTCGTTGCTTCACAAGAGATGGCTTGCACCTGTCACCTCTAGGCTTTTGAATACTGGCCAAGGCTCTTGCTGCTCCCATATTGCCTTTTTTAGACAAGGCTCAAAAGTCAAACCCACCTCCATAAACAACACAAATAAAAAAATGAGGGTTATGCTACTCAACGCCAGGAGTTTAAATCTCAAAATGCATGCACTCGAAGCACTCCTCAGTACGGAGAACGTCAACATCTGTGCAGTAACTGAAACTTGGTTCAAGGCTCCACGGAGCACCCCAGCACTACCGGGCTACAACTCATACTACACATTTCGGCCACAGAACATGGACTGAAACACAAAAGGAGGGGGGTGTATCCATATTCATCAAGGATACCTACACCTCCAGGTTAGTGGTGCAGCATGATACCTCCGAGATCATCCATGTGCAACTAACATCAGGCAAATCTGCAGTGCAAATTTTGGCCTTCTACAGATCTCCCTCCATGACCCAGGACCACCACTCCGCCTTTCTGGAGACACTGGAAAACATGAAGGTCCTACCGAACACCCTGATATTGGGTGATTTCAATTACCCTACCGTTAACTGGGAAAACTACTCAAGTACAAACTCCCAGGTCCAGCGCTTTCTGGAATTTATCAACTCAAATGCCCTGGATCAGCTGGTAAACTCCCCTACCAGAGGTGAAAACATATTGGACCTGGTCATCACCAACATGGGCGACAGGTGTTCCACACCGGAGGTCAACCTGTCACTGGTTAGATCAGACCATAAACTAATCACTCTGGATGTCCACACCACACCGCCACCTCCAACCAAGGAAACCACAGTGAAAGACTTTTCTATAGCAAACTTTACCTTACTTAAGACAGAGGTGGTAAGTTTCACAGCCCCCATGCTAAAGGATAACAGTGTCCAAGATGCAGAAACCTTTACAAATACACTCTATGAGGACCTACAAGGATGCATGGATCGTGCCATCCCTAGCAAAACCAAGAGAAGGAAACCAGTCTGGTGGACCTCTGCCATAAACAGGCTATACAATAGAAGGAGGAAACTAGTTCAGAAAAAAAAACAATCCCAAGAAGGAAAGACATCCCTGATTAGTATCAGTAAGAAACTAAGGTCCCTCATAAAATTCTCCAAGGCTAACTTCAAAAGAAAAATAGCCAAGGATTCAAAAGATAACCACAAAGCCTTCTTTAGCTATGTCAAGAATCTAAGTGGCAACTCGCAGATATGCTCTGAGCTAGTGCAATATAGCACAAAATATTCTGAACCCACTGATATTGCCAACATCCTGGCAGACAGATTCAGTGCAAACTTCACCCCCCTCTCACCCCCAAAAGGGCCCACAACAAAACCGGAAAAGTGTAGTGTCCCAGAAATCACAGATGCACAGGTGAAAACAGCCCTTTCAAAAGCCAAAAGCACAGAGTTAATGGGGCCAGATGGTGTTCCAGGCTGTGTCTTGCACGAACTACAGAACGAACTAACCCCCCCACCTAAACACATTGTTCAACCTTAGCCACTCCACAGGCTATGTGCCCATAGAATGGCACACAGCAATGGTTATTCCACTCCACAAAGGAGGGGCCACAACTGACCCTGGTAACTATCGCCCCATAAGCCTGACTAGCCTGGTCTGCAAGGCTATGGAGCGCATCATCATGGAACTCATTAACAAAGACATTGGGAACCTCCAAACACTTGACCCGACCCAGTTCGGCTTTGTTAAGTGCAGATCGTGCCTACTAAGCCTGGTTGACTTCTTTGAGACAGTCACCAAGGCCACAGATGAGGAGAAGATAGTTCACACAGCCTACCTTGACATCACCAAGGCTTTTGACACCATTACCCACTCGGGAATTATAGAAAAACTCACCAGCCTGAACATTACCCCCTACGTCACAAGATGGGTTTCCAACTGGCTTACAGACAGAACTCACATGGTAAGAATAGCGGGCTCCAGGTCCGACTCTTAACCAGTCACAAGTGGAGTCCCACAAGGCTCAGTCCTGGGACCCCTGCTGTTCAGCATATACTTCTCAGAAGTACAGGCAAACACAGGAGGACTATGGCTAACCAGGTTCGCCGATGACTGCAAACTGGGAGCCATAATTGACTCTCCGGCTGACATGGACATTCTCCAAAAGAGCCTTACTGAGACGGACACCTGATGTCAAAGTCATGGTCTCAAGCTAAATGCCAAAAAATGCATAGTCATCCCATTTGGGAAAAACAAAACACCCATGACTTACCACATAGGTGGCAGCCCCCTTAATACAGAAGAGGTAATAAGAGATCTGGGGACCCAGGTAGATAGTAATCTCTCCTTTGATAATCATATTGCCAAAGTAGTTAGGAAATCCTTCTATGTAGCCCACCTAATTACTAAAGGGTTCGCATCTAGATATAAAGAGGTTATAGTGCCCCTCTACTCGTCACTCATCAGACCCATCATAGAGTACAATGCCCTATTTGGGATGTACATCACAAGACACTTCCAACAGCTGGAAAGACCACAAAAGTACTTCACCAAGAGGATTACTGGCGTCAAACATATGTCCAATGCAGCCCGACTGGAAAAACTCCAGCTGTACTCAGTGGCATATTGCTTACTCAGAGGTGATCTCTGACTTACAAAGCCATGTCCAACTCAGAATTGATGTACATACTCCACCTAAAGAAATCCAAGTCACTGCGAGTCACTCGTTCTAGTGAGCTAAACCTCGCCACAACAATAAATAGAACATGCTGGAGGGATAGATTCCTGTCACAGAGACTCCCCATGCTTTGGAACAAAATTCCTAACGACATTAGGCAGAGCCCCTCACTAACACTCTTCAAGAGAAACCTTGACGAGTGGATGGGTAACACAAAATATATCCCTGGGATCACTTCATTGGCTCTTCTTGACAGAGGCTCAGTTAATTAATCAATGGGGTGGCGAAAGCTGACACACTCTGGTTAGGCTTACAAATGCCCTCGGGCAGATAGCCTAGTACCTACCTATGAACCTATATCTTTTTTAAGCCAAATAAATATTATGTATTGTGTACTAAATCACGCCACACTCGATGAAGCTGAGATCCTTAACTCCTTCCAAAGAAACAGTACATGACAAACTCCCAAACAAATTACTGTAATCAAGCATGTTTTTATATTTATATAATAGTGAGTCTGTCTGATTGCCCTGGGCTGGCTATTTCTTAAAAGAATCTTTTAATTCTCTGTTTATGATCTGTAGTTTCCTGCCTAGGAAGGGTCACAGTCCTTGTAATACATTACATTTTTCACATCCTATGTATAATTGCTGTGGTTTTCAACAGAAGGCATGAAGTTGAACCAATTAAAGCTACACATTCTATAGATTATCTCTTGTTTTTGTTTTTTATTTTTTTACATCCAGAAAAAAATGTAAAATGTTCTTACATATTTTCATGTCCTAAACAAAACACATAGTCCAGTTTCAGTCACATCATTTTAAAATGACTACAGGTTTTATCAGTCTTAAGTATGCCTTGTGTTTCTGTTAATCTCTGATTTAAAAAAATGGCATATATATATATATATATATATATATATATATATATATATATATATATATACACATTGCATGTACTGTGCCATTTTATAGTTGGGAGCGCAGTCCAGTTTCTTCCAAAGGTTTCAGTCCCACTGACAGGACCTATTTAAGATTTAAGCACAGAGTACTACTTAGTAAAACAACTGGCAACATGTTTGAATGCTACTAGAAAAGATTGTGTTTATTTTTGACAGTGGTTTCAAGACACCAGCATTATTTATTCCCTGAACTATTAAGAACACAAACAGTGAATTGTGGTTAACTATCAAAATATATGCACAAATTGTATTTCTGTAAATTTCAGATAGATCAACCATGGTACCAGTCAAGTTTCTGCTATAGAAAACAATTGGCTATTAACTTTAAAGAGTACAAATAAATGCCATGGTAAACTAATTTATTTTGTATCTTATGGGTGATATGCAAACTCCTGTATTTGTTGACTTTGTCTTACTTAATTCTCATCTGCTCTTTTGGAACTCCATACCATTTCAGAAAAAGGGTTTTCTTTATTATAGTGCAATGCTGGTGATGTGCAATTTCAAAAACCTGCAAATATTGAACATTAGTGTAAAAGAAGACCATGGAAATGATAAGCAATCTGCACTCCACTCACTTAACTTTTACTAAGGTTGGAAAAAAAATGTGGAACAATGAAATCCAAGTTTGTAGATATGGATGCACATGTTAGTGTGTGAGTACGTGTGTGTGTGTGTGTGTGTGTGTGTGTGTGTGTGTGTGTGTGTGTGTGTGTGTGTGTGTGTGTGTGTGTGTGTTAATATATATATGTGTGTGTGTAAAAGACCATTTCAGAAAAAGGGTTTTCTTTATTATAGTGCAATGCTGGTGATGTGCAATTTCAAAAACCTGCAAATATTGAACATTAGTGTAAAAGAAGACCATGGAAATGATAAGCAATCTGCACTCCACTCACTTAACTTTTACTAAGGTTGGAAAAAAAAATGTGGAACAATGAAATCCAAGTTTGTAGATATGGATGCTCATGTTAGTGTGTGAGTACGTGTGTGTGTGTGTGTGTGTGTGTGTGTGTGTGTGTGTGTGTGTGTGTGTGTGTGTGTGTGTGTGTTAATATATATATGTGTGTGTGTCTGTGTGTGTGTGTGTGTGTGTGTGTGTGTGTGTGCGTGTGTGCATGTGTGCGTGTGTGTGTGTGTGTTAATATATATGTGTGTGTGTGTGTGTGTGTGTGTGTGTGTGTGTGTATATATATATATATATATATATATATATATATATATATATATATATAGGGGGATGCCTGCTATGCTTTATTTTTTCACATCCTGGTAATTATTGATAAAATATTTTAATGTTGTTTCCCATGTGAACCATATACTTGTTACTTAAATCCCTGACTTTGGTAATGTTCTATCCAATCAAACATGATAACGTTTCTGCTTAGTCCCAGTGTTATAATGCATTGTTGAAGTGTTTTTATTCATGTTTATCTACTCTTAGATATGAATTTTATCTTTTTTTGAAATGCAACTGCATACAGCATAAAGTACCCTGGCGGAAGGAATCATTATATGGCAAAAAGTGAACCTATTAGCGAACCTTCTTTTACAAACAAATGTGTGTATACAGGTGTAGCATAGTTGATGTTACCTGGACAAGCTGGACAGCATCTTCCCTTATGCAGAGTAGCATTTTGACAGTAGACCACACAGAGCTTTTCGGATTCAGTGACGACACCTTCCTGTTAAAAAGTGCAAAAAAAAAAGCCGTTATCCTGCGTTTACAAGCTTGAAAAGAAGTAGAACTTTAAGTGACTACATCTAAAATACCACTATTATCTTCTGACATAGCTTCACACAAATCTTCCTGCTTAGTCTTTCTAAAGAAAACCTCCCAGTTAACTACAAAAAAGTCTATCATGATATTGTGATCATATGTGCATTAGTAACATTCCAGTATCATTATAAGTGTTCAGTACTATTTTGTGTTTTTTATAGCCATACATAGCTTGACAGGGCTAGAATGCTTAAAATATCTGTGTTTTTGCTCTGCCTTGTTTTCAGAAAGTTACTTTATTTCTCTATAATACAACAAAGCCTAGGTACAGTCAGTCAGGTGCTTTGTTTCTAGGTACACTTACAGTAACAGTACTGTTAGTTGCTGATATCTTAGAATATACATGGGAACAGTGTAAATGTGCTTTCTTTTTATTGATTCAGTCTGATTTATGCTAAGTGCAATTTGCAAAAATACATTCCATGGTATTCCATGTTAATGAATCTCATTACCTAGTCTGAGTGTAGTGCTAAAACAATCAAAGCAGTAGCTCTGTCTGTATGTCAGACCTGGCATTACAGATCTGCCTGTGATGTCAGGTCTGAAATGAAGGTGGTACTGCGTGGCCATGAGATCTTCTCCTGTAGGGTGGACTGTTGAATGAAAGCATTCACCCAGTCCATGAAGACAGACAGAGGTGCAGGGCCACTACCTTACCAGAGAATTCAGTCTGTTTTCAACCAAATGCAACAGTGAGTCTTCCTGCGAGGAGTTTTGAGTCTGAAGCACATTACACAGGCAGGGAAATTTGAATCTTGGCTTTCCAGTTATATTAATTTTCCAGCTAACTGCCACTCCCACATCTCTAAAATGCAGGAAACCATGTCTGATTGGATGAATCATCAACCATTCACTGTCCTGCCCCTCCCATTCATGGAAATTAAGGATAGATAAATAGATAAATAAATGCATACTGATGGTGATACTAGTAAGTGACTGTCATCCTACTTTGTGCTTGTTAGTGGTGAAGCTGCTACTGTGAAGTTAACCATTCAGAGTTATAAGTGCAGGACATGGGAGGAATAACACTGCCACTGCATGGCTCCATTCACTTTTGTAGCATGACCCAAACTGAATATTGCAGGCATGGCCCATTGCAGTGGATGTTTATGGTAGGGAAGGGTGAACCATTTCCCTGTGCTACCAATGCCTATGTTAAAAACATCAGGTTCTGCTTCCAGCTCCTGCATGAATTCACAGAATGAATTAGTGGCCTTTTTGCATCTTGAGAAATTGTGAAATTTTATTTCCACAGCAGTATTTTTTACATGCCTATATCTTTTTTCCTCTTTTTTTGACTGATTATTGGCTCCCTCTTTCTACTTCTTATACATACCTCTCAACCTCTTAGATTAGGAAATCTGGACAAAGCCTGATAAAATGGGGGGGGGGGGGCAAAGGCCCAAAAAACAGGGACACATTTTAACTACTGCTCTTATAAACAGAAAGTTGCTAGAATAACAGAATTTGTGTTAGCATATATTTTCTGAAGAATATAGTCTGAAACGCAAATGAATGTCATTATTTAGTGACTTTAATTCTTATACCATCACAATGATTTGTCAAAAAAACACACATTTTATGAGGAACAGACCAATAACATGAGACAAAAATCTCGACACTGCATAAATCTGGACAGTTGACAAGTATATTCTCACACTATTGCTTGGACTTAATGTAATTAACTAATCATTTATCTGAACCCTGCAAATCTTCCTTGTGAGTTTATTCTGTGCCTTAAATAGTAAGCAAGTGGTACATGTCTCCATATCCATGCAACCCTGTGTTTTAACAAGACACTTATTTCTCTGCATATAGCATGTTTATTAATGCCACTGTAGGTAGATGGTAATCCGCTGGTGACAAAGATTTACTTGCATTCCAGCTTAATGCTTTTCCTGCTGAAGATGGGTTCTGTCATGTACCAACATTAAGTGGATATGTATATGCAATATGCATGCTTCTTTAAATGTACCTTTATGTGCCCTCTTCATATCATGATTGGCTAATGTTTCTCATGTAAAGTATCCTCTAGCACTTACTAGAAGCAGGTCTGTCCCTTAGAAAAAAAGAGTGCTGATGCTTGGCTCTTAGATTAACTCTCCTCCCATTACACAATGTATCTCTGTCCTCAATAACCTATCCTTCTCACAATCAGTCATCAACTGGTTTCAGAGTTACCTGTCTGACCGCCAACAATCCGCTGTATGGCAGAATGACATATCTCCCCAACTACCTGTCTCCATAGGGGTTCCCCAAGGATCCATCCTTGGACCCCTACTCTTCTCTGTTTTCACCAATAATCTAGCCTCTGCCACCAAACATGGCACACTCATACAATACGCAGATGACTCAACCATCATCTGCTCAGCCCAGTCCCTACCCAAACTGCAAAAAGTCACACAGGAAGCCTTTTCCTCTGTTGAAACTTGGTTATCCGATGCCCAATTAATACTCAACCCAAACAAAACTAAACTACTCATCTTCCAACCCACCAAACATACTCAATACAACTCTCACTTTAACATCACAGCAAAAGACAACACCACTATATACCCAACTGAACACACCAAATTGCTATGAGTGGAAATAGACAATAAACTAAAATTTGACATTCACATATCCATGACCATAAAAAAAGTCCACAAAAAACTAGGAGCATTATACAGAAATAAGCAACTTCTCACCAAAGCAGCAAAGATTTCAATAGCAAATTCCCACCTTATCTCCACCCTACTTTATGCCTCTCCAATATATACCAACCTAAGGCAATGCGATCTAAACAAGCTAGAGACCTGCTACAACAAAATCGACAAATTCGCCACAGGTGCATCCTACCGTAGTCACCACTGTCTCTCACTTGCTGAACTGGGCTGGCTTGAACTCCCTCACTTCCTTCAATGGTATCAGCTCTCACTCACCCACAAACCAGTAAACCATCCACTAAATGTCCCATCCCTCCAGAATCTACTCCAACCCTATCGCACCACCAGACCACTAAGATCCAGCAACAAAAATCACTTGCAGATCACTAAAGCCAATAACTCTGCTGGTGAAGCACTATTCTCTTGAGCCATAGCCAAATTATGGAACTCCTTCCCACCCACAATTACCTCCATAACATCATGCACCCACTTCAAACTTTTACTAACAGCACACCCACTCTAATATCACCCACCCCATCCAACCACTACCTTTCTTTCCACTACACTAACTACCTTGATTATAACAAGCTCAGATGCTCATAAGCCTAGTACTTATTATACAGCAGGAACCTCTTATTGTAACATTTGTTAATGTCTGTTATGTATTTCACAGATAGATTCTAGTTGTCTACTGATGTACTATGTTCTTCATCTGTAAATATGTTGTAAGTAATTGCTATGTAAATTGTTAATCGCTATGTAATCCAATGCAACTACTGTCTGTTTGTTTTAACTGTGGAGCTTTTCTCCCCGGTCCTCCACTGAAAATGGACCTGTGTCCAGTCGGACACTCCCGGTTAACAAATATAAATAAATAAATAAATAAATTGTCCATAAACCTAACTGTATCCATTTCTAAGGTGAGAACTAAAATGGAGGATCTGTGGCATCAGAAACTTGGCCATCTCATTTGAAAGATCACTCCAGTCCAGGCTGCTATTTTTCTGTAGAAAATATTTTGGATCTTACTGATATGCTTTGTGAGCCCGCGGTGGTGGTGCTGCAGTAGTGTTGTCGCCTCACAGTTAGACGTTGCCCGTTCGATTCTCAGTTAGAGTGTCTTCTGTGTGTCGACATGCGTGAATGGGTGTTCCTACGTTGAAGGTTGTGCGTTAGGCCCGGCAAGCCAGCACGTGAAAATCTACTGCCAATTATTAGCGGACCGGAGTTCCGCTGTGGCGACCCCTAACCGGGAAAAGCCGAAAGAAACAAAAAACTGATATGGTTTGTGAACCTCTTTGCATTTATTCACCTAAAATTTTTTGTTTTCTGCATTGATGTTTCTGTTGCCCTGAAAAGATGTTCTTTACATGTGTTTTGATGTGTATGCGCGTATGTTTGTGTGTGTGTGTGTGTGTGTGTGTGTGTGTGTGTGTGTGTGTGTGTGTGTGTGTGTGTGTGTGTGTGTGTGTGTGTGTTTATGTGCGCACATGAGAGTGGGTGTTATGTAAAAAAGTAAAGTTGTGTACACTTACCATAAAAGTAGATGTGCGAGTGTATTCACTGTTGCAGTCCTGACAGTTGGGGATTTCCTGCATGAAAACCCTCAACTAGCCTGACTACCAGAGAAACTTATTTCACCTCCCAGGCTGGAGGATGCCTCAACAGACGTCAGCACACTCAGATATAAAGGGAGCCAGCCTGCTTCATCACTTCAGCATTTTCTTGGCCCCATAAGGAGAAGCCCGGACTCAAGTAAAAGAGACTAAAGAGAGGGGGAGCTAACCCAGGGTAGCCTGGGAAAGTGCTCAAGGTCATCAAATTTGGTAATTCAAGACCTACCTAGTAGGCCAAGGGGGTAGGAGGAAGGGAAAGAAGACTGCAACACTGAATACATTCATACATCTACATTTATACTAAGTGCACACAACTGTGTGCACAACTTGTCAATAAGGAGAAATTAATCATAGGCACTAAACAGCCTATAATTGCAAAGTACCTTGCAAAGGTAAGGGAAAACAGCTCTTATACTTTACAAAAAAAACACCTAACCAGGCATGTCCAAGAGTCAGCTTCAGGTGATTTCTCCTGTCCACCTGGTGAATCTGGGCATACTGGGGCAATGCGGCAACTGCCTCATGTACACAGACAACCCTCTCCTCCTACCACCCAACACTACAACCTGTGAGAGATGCACTTACATAGCCAAACTGGAAGCAAAGCTCTGTCCAGCCAAGATTGTGCTAGACAGTCAAGAGGAGAAGGTTAACACCTGCACTACACCTCAAGCAACTCATAGACATTCAAAACCCACACCATCAATACCCAACCCACAGCAACACTAAACCCACATATGCGGAGGCCCTTAACATTAACCTGCCCAAGCAAAAAGGACCTCCGAAGCTGAAATGCAAACAAACACCAGTCACAACCAAAGTGACACATAGCTCACAACACCAGTGTGCCACCCAACAATAGTCCCTAAGGCAAAACAATGTACCTAACACTTTAGTCATAGGTGACTCTATAGTCAGGCACACTGATGTCCCACTCACCAGAGTGAACAAGGAGAAAATTACAGTCAGCTGCCTGTCAGGTGCCAGTATCCACCACATAACGCATGCACTAAAGTCACTCCACAACAAGTACAAAAACGACTCTGTCATTGTCCATGCTGGAGTGAATGACTTGAGACATACTTCCCTGGACTACATGAAAAGAGACATGGAAGAGCTCTTGGATCATGTGGCTCAGGCAGGTATGACCCTAGCCCTGAGTAGCATCCTGCCTTCACCCAGAATGATACCACAGTATAAGGACAAAATGATTGACTTCAACAATTGGCTAACCTTCTGGTGTCATTCAAAGGGGATCCAGTATCTGTCTGCCTGGGAAGACATGATCAATAAACCACAATGCTTTGCCAGAGATGGTCTGCACCTGTCAACCCTAGGATTCAGGTTACTGGCTAAAGCTCTTACCACCGCTATAGTGCCTTTTTTAGGCAAGGTTCAAAGGACAAAACCACCACCGTAACAGATACAAGCATGCAAAATCTGAAGGTAATGCTACTCAATGCTAGAAGTCTAAACCTCAAAATGCACTCTCTTGAGGCACTCCTAAAAATGGAGAACATCGATATCTGTGCAGTAACTGAGACTTGGTTCAAGGCTCTAGAGATCACACCTGCAATACCAGGCTACAACTCTTACCACACTTTTCGGCCACAAAACCAAGACCGAAACACTAAAGGTGGAGGAGTGTCCATATTCACCAAGGATATTCACACCTCCAGGCTAGTTGCCCAACACAATGCATCTGAAATTCTCCAGGTGCAACTAACACTAGGTAAGAATGCAATCCAAACTGTAGTTTGCTACAGATTCCCCACCATGCCCCAAGATTCTCACTACACCTTTCTAAACATACTGGAAAATATTAAGATACAACCAAACACCCTAATACTGGGTTCAACTACCCTGCCATTAACTGGGAAAACTACTCAGGTACCAACTCCTTTTCCCAATGGTTCTTGGAATTCATAAATTCCAACACCCTGGATCAACTAATCCATTGTCCCACCAGGGGATCCAGTATCCTAGACCTGGTCATTACTAACATGGGATATAGATACTCCACACCAGTGGTCACCCCCTCATTGGTCAGGTCTGACTATAAGCAAATCACCCTTGACATCTACATCCCACCCCCACCCCCCAGTAAGGAGACCTCCTTAAAAAACTTCTCCAAAACCAACTTCATGCTACTGAAGTCAGAAGTGACAAACTTCATGACACCCATGCAGATGGGATCTGAAAGTTTCCTTCAGAATCCTACACTAAGGCACTGTACGAGCACATCCACTCATGCATGAATCGTGCCATCCCAAATAGAGCCAAGATGCTCTCCTCCAAAAAAAGGAAGCCAATCTGGTGGTACCCTACTATAAACAAACTATACAACAGAAGGAAGAAACTGTTGCAGAAAAGAAGAAAATCCCAGGATGCAAAAGACTCCCTCACTAGCCTCAGCAAGCTGAGATCCCTCATAAAATCCTCAAAAGCTAGTTACGAAAATAAAACTGCCAAAGATTCCAAAGACAGCCACAAGGCATTCTATAGTTATGTCAAGAATCTAAATGGCAATGCTCAGATCTGGTCTGAGCTTCAACAGAATGGCATTAAATATACTGATCCCAAGGATATTGCCAATATCCTGGCAGATCGATTTAGTGCCTACTTCACCCCCCTCTCACCCCCTAAAGGGCTCATCTCAATACCAAAAGATTGCCAAATTCTGGTAATCATGGCCACACAGGTAGAAACCGCACTCTCCAAAGCTAAGAATACACCATCCATGGGACCAGATGACATCCCAGGCTGTGTACTACATGAACTACAAAATGAACTGGCACCTCACTTAAATGTCATGTTTAATCATAGCCTCACCTCCGGCTTCGTGCCCACTGAGTGGTGCACAGCTACAGTTATCCCACTCCACAAGGGGGGATCCACCTTGGATCCCGGGAACTACCGTCCCATCAGTCTGACGAGGCTGATCTGCAAGGGCATGGAACGCCTTATCATGGAACTTATAAACAAAGACAATGGCAACCTTCAAACACTGGACCCCACCCAGTTTGGGTTTGTGAAGGGCTGATCTTGTCTCCTGAACCTGATTGACTTCTTTGAATCAGTCTCCAGAGCTGTGGATGAGGGTAAGGCAGTCCACACAGCCTATCTGGACCTCACCAATGTCTTCGACACCATCCCCCACTTTGGAATCATAGATAAACTTACTAAGCTGGGCATAAATCCCTACATCACTCGATGGGTTGCCATCTGGCTTACTGACAGAACCCAGAGTGTAAAAGTAGCTGACTCCAAATCCAGCTCCAGACAAGTGACAAGTGGAGTACCTCAGGGTTCAGTCCTGGGACCACTCTTATTTGGCATCTACTTCTCTGAAGTACAGGCCAACACTAAGGGACTCTGGCTAACAAAGTTTGCAGATGACTGCAAACTGAGAGTCATTATTGAATCCCCAAATGATGTGGATATTCTACAAAAGGGCCTTACAGAAACAGATGCCTGGTGTCAGAGCCATGGGCTCAAGCTCAATGCCAAGAAATGTACAGTTATCCTCTTTGGAAAAAAACATGTACCCATGAATTATCACATAGGTGGCAGTACACTAAACATCGAAAGTATGATGAGAGACTTAGGGAAACTGGTAGACAGTGGTCTCATTTTCGATAACCACATTGCCACAACAGTCAGGAAATCCGTCTATGTGGCACACCTCATTACTAAGGGCTTTTCATCCAGAAAAAAGGAGGTCATTGTCCCACTGTACTCATCCCTCATTACACCCATTATAGAGTATAATTCCCCATTTGGTACATACCTCACAAGACATCTGCAACAGCTGGAAAGGCCACAGAAATACCTCACTAAAAGAATCACAAGCCTAAAGCAGATGCCATATGCTGACCATCTAAAAAAACTCCAGCTATACTCTGTGGCATATCGTCTACTCAGAGGTGATCTCTGCTTAACATACAAGGCCATGCCAAACCCTGAGCTGTTGGACATGCTCCACTTAAAGAAATCCCAATCCCTCAGAGCCACATGCTCCAGGGATCTAAACCTTGTCATCACAATGAACAAAACATGCTGGAGGGATAGGTTCCTGACCCAGAGACTCCCCATACTCTGGAATAGACTGCCCATACATATCAAGCAGAGCACCTCCTTGGCCCTCTTCAAAAGGCACCTTGAAGACTGGATGGGAGAAAGGAAATTCACCCCGGGGATCATGTCAGTCACCCTGCTAGACAGGGGTCCAGAGAAGTAAATATTGTGGGAAGAAATATCCAGGGAATTGTTATGGCTAGGCTTGTATAGGCCCTAGGGCCGATAGCCTAGTACCAACCTATGAACCTATGTACTATATTCTTCATGTTCCACTGTTGCAGTTCTGACAGCTGGGAAGCTTAACTGAGGGTGGATGGAGATCCAGTAGAGGAGAGGATCCCCTGCAGGACTCCAGAGGCAAATCCTGCTCTGGATTTAAAGAACGCTAGCAGGTGATAGTGTCTTGTAACGGTATGCACATAAGACCAAGTGGCTGCTTCCAGAATGTCTTTGGTGGGGACCCCCTTAAGGAAAGCTGTAGAAATAGCTGTGAACCTAGTAGAATGAGGTTTAACCAAATCTGGGTTTTGTTTTGCCATGATGGCTGTAGCAGAAGGAGATACAGTGAGAAATCTATTAGGAAATGGTCTATTTAGAAGCTGGTTTTCCTGAAGATCTGGGGACAATGGGTATGCACAGTTGATCTGATTTTCTAAAGGACTTTGTCCTATCTAGGTAGAAGCATGATATTCTGCACACATCCAGGAAATGCAATAATCTCTCTCACTTGTTCTGAGGATATTGGGAAAGAAGGTAGGCAGGATGGCTTGATTCAAGGACTCATCTGTAACCACCTTATGCATAAAGGAAGGGTTAGTCCTGAGGGAAGCCCTGTCTTTATGGAAGATGATGAAAGGCTCTACTGCCACAATGGCCTGTATTTCTGAGACCATTCTAGGTGATGTAATGGCTAAAAGAGGAGCAGTTTTCCAAAGTGAGGAATTTTAAAGAAGCATTACCTGCAGGTTCAAAGGGAGACAAAGTTAATGTTCCAGCACATAGTTTAGGTCCCATGGAGTTGTGGGTTTCCTCCTGGGTGGCCTAAGATGAATGATACCTCTAAGGAATTGTTTCAAGAGGGGGTGGAGAAGATAGGTGGGAGAACAGGAATGTGAGCAGAGATGGCCAATGCATGTATTTTTATGTAGGAGTAGGAAAGGACTTTTTGCACTAGGCTGGCCAAGTACTCCAGGGTGGCTGAAATGGTAGCAGAGCTTAGCTCAAGGTGGTGCCTCTGCACCAAGCAGAGAATCTTCTCCATTTGGTTGCATAAGATTTCCTTGTGCTAGGCCTTCTGGATTCCTTCTGGATGTTTTGCACCTGTTGACTAGGTTGCTGGAGCAGTTAGGTGCTGAGTGATAATCCAGGCTGAGAAGTTCAGGGTCTGCAGACTGGGGTGCACTATCCTCCCTTTGCCTTGGTGAGGAGGTCTACCATCTGGAGTAACTGCCAAGGTTTCTGACTGGTCAGCTGGAGGAGGAGAGGAAACCAGTGTTGCCTGGGCCAGGTTGGAGCTATCAGAATTGTCCTTGCCCCCTCTTCTCTTATTTTAAAAAGGATTCAAGGCAGAAGAGGTAGGGGTGGGTAGGCATAAATGAAGAGGTGAGTCCATGTGAAGGAGAAGGCATCTGTTCTCCATGTTGATGCCCCTCTTGTCCTTGTACAGAATTTCTCCAGCTGAGCATTGTCCTCACTGGCAAACAAGTCCACCTGTAGAGTACCCATTTCTGTGTTATGCTGAGGAAAATATCCTGGTGCAGGTGCCACTCATGGAGGTCTGTCAAGTTCCTGCTGAGTAGATCTGCAGATATTGCACTAGGAGGTGAAGTCCAATGGAGTGACTGTCTCCCAGACTTACATGGCTAGACAGCACAGGGCATAGGATTGCATGCCTCCTTATCTGTTTATGTACTATATGACTGTGTTGCTGTCTGTCTATACTACCAGCATCCCTGGTATCCATTTCTCTTTGAATGCTAGTAAGCCTTGAGTTCCTTCTAATTTATGTGCCTCTTCTTGGTCTGCGAATCCCACAACCCATGGGTCTGGAAATGTTGGGTGTGGGCACCCTATGCAATGTCTGAGGAGTCTATGCTGAGGGACTGGCCTTGAGAGGTGAATGTGAAGGGCAAACCCTGATTCTGGGTGCAGGCCTGTACCCACAATGTGAGCACCTGTTTGGTGTATGTTGGTGTCTAGAGACTGAGTGCTCTGGCACCACACATTCTTTAGATAACACTGAAGCTTCCTGATGTGTAGCCTGGCTAGTGGCACCATGAGGATACAGGATGCCATGTACACCAGAGCTCTGCGGAATTCTCTGACTGTTATGCACTGTTTGTGCTGTATGTTCTGGAAGTAGTTGGTCAAAAAGGTGACGTTGTCCGAGGACAGGAAGGCTTTTTGAAGAGCAAAGTCCAGCAGTGTCTCAAAGAAAACCATCTGTTTGGATGGCACAGTGATGGACTTTAGATTTAGCGTGAACCTCAAAGGAGGTCAGGATGTTCTGTATAAAATCCAGGTCTTTGAGAATCTGTGACTGGTCTGAGGCCTGTAGTAGGCAATCAAGGGGTAAATCTGGACCCCTTTGGTCCTGCAGTAAGCAATGGCAGGAGCTAGGGACTTTGTGAAAACCCTTGGTGCAGAAGACAGTCCAAAAGGCAGAGCTGAAAACTGATGACTGGAGCTTGCTCTGAAGTGAAGAAAGCTGCTGTGCGACTTAGAGATGGGGATGTGAAGGTAGACGTAGTTTAGGTTTAAAGACAACATGAATGCCTGAGGGGCTAACATGGGGGAGTACCTTCTGGAAGGTCAACATTTTGAATTTTGGAACCCTGAGAAAACGATTTAGGCAGTACAGGTCCAGAATGGGATGCCAAGACCCTTCTTTTGTTGGTACCAGGAAGAGCCTTGAGTAAAATCCTTTCCATTTTTGATCTTCTGGAACTGGTTCCACTGCTCCCTTTGAACACAGAGTTTGTACTTGTTCTAGAGCCTGAGCTTTTTGATTTTGGGGTACATCTGTGTATCCTGAGAATTTTAAGAGCTCTTTGAAAGTGAGTTTGTAACCATGGGCAATAATATTTAGGACCCACTGATCTGAGGTAATATGGGTCCAGTTTTGATAGAAGCAGGATAGTCTTCCTCCTAGCTTTGGGGTGGTGCTGGGGAGGGAGGATGGAAGTGGAGAGTCATAATTGCTCTCTGGCAGGGGCAGGTGTCCTAGAATTCCTTTATCTGTGCAAATCTGAGATCCACTTATCTGGGAGTTCTGTCCCTCTAAAGCTTTCACTGTTTGCTCTCAGATTGGGTGGAAAGGACCAATATTTAGCTGGAATGTTCCTGCTGAACCTGGGGGGCTGCACTTGTAGAAAATCCTTTATTGTTTGCATATATTTTGCCTTGTTCTCCATCGTCTTGAGGACAGCGTCAGCTTTAGGCCCAAAAAGGCATTCTTTGTCAAGTGGGGCATCCAGGAGATTAGCTTTTACCTGGTCATAAAGGGGTTGCTCCCTAAGCCAAGTGTGTCTCCTGATCACTGTGCCAGTGACAGCTGCCCTGCAGGATGTTTCTATGGCATCATACATGCAGTGAAGGGAATGTTTAGCCACTTAAACTGGAATGGCACAGATATAAAAGTTCCTTAGAAAGGTTTTTATCCTCCAGACCTGAAAGCTTTTGTTTTAGTTGGTCAAGAATGGTTTGCTGGTATTTGATTGCATGAAATTGACAATTGAGGGCCTTCATGGTGAGGGTATTTGAAGTGTATACTTTCTTTCCAAATCTATCTAGAGCCCTACTTTCTTTGTCAGTAGGTCAAGTGTTCCTAGAGGTACTGGTCTTGTATCCCTTAGGGCCGGGTGTGACCACTTCAGGGCCAGCAGTTGGATTTTTAAAGAGATATTTATGAGAGTCCTGAACCCTGTAAAACCAGTCAGGCTTTCTGGATGCAGGTGGGAGTGAGCCAGGATTTAAGGAATCACCCTGAAAGACATCTTCCACTACTTCCAGGATAGGTGGGATTGCTAGAGGTTTGTGCTCAGGGAGGTCCAAGAACTCCCTGACTCTTTTTGGCCTATGGGTATTCTTCTGCATCTCACTGGAAATGTTATCTCATTACATGAAGAGTCTCCCCAAAGGCGAGGTCTTCAGGCAGAGAGGCAGAGGGCAGAATCTCCTCTGAATCAGATTCCTCATAAGAGGTATAAGCAGGGCCTTCCTCAGATGCAAAGTCCTCCAAATCAGACTCTTCTTCTGAATGCAGAGGGTCAGGGTGGAATTCAGGGAGGGTGTCTCTTTTTCTTTTCCCTTGAGTGATATCCACTGACATCTGTCTGGACCTTACAATGTTAATGAGGTCTTCAGACAATTTTAATCAAATCCTGTTGGTGTCCCCGAAACCGGGAGCCCATAGGCCTAGGTGAAGGGCCTGCCACAATGCCTTTCTTTGGTGTGGGTTTGGTCTTGGGCATAGGAACATCCGACACCTTGGCACCTGACTCTTTAGTTTGTAGATGCACTTGAATGGCCCTAGGCCAAGAAGAGTCTCCGGTTAGCAGTCGGTCGTCGGAAGCCATGGCCTGCTGAGCAGTCTCAGACCCAACCGAGGAGCTGAAGACATGACCTGTAGAAGCTGAAGGGACCAAAGGTATGTCCGATTCCAAATGGGTCTTGGCACTGGCCTGCGTCATTGAATCAAAGGTCAAAGGGGCTGCAAAAGTGCCTCACATTCCTCAACAATCACAAGAGTAGTAGGTGAGTCAGGGGGTAACTGAATGTTGTTCATGAACCTAGGCTTTAGCTTCTTATCTTCTTTGTGCTTAGGTACATCAAGCTAAGAATGACTGGCGGACGCCATAGTATGTGATTGCACTGATTTCTGTCACAGAAAGCGAACTAAAAACTCTGCTCTATGCCTAATAGTTCTAGTGTCAAACCTAGCACAGAAAAGACAGTTAGGGATGTCGTAATTTGGGCCTAAGCAAATTACACAAAGCATATGGAAGTTTCTGTGTGGAATTTGTTTACCACAGCGGGGACACTTATTAACTTTATCTGACATGAGTCAAAGAAGGAAGAAAAAGTTCCCCAGTGGGGTACTTATCTTTCTGATGACAATGTCTCTCCCTTTTTGATTTCTCCAAGTCTTTTGGGTTTCCAATATCATGACGGGAATGGACCCCATTCCTAAGTCAAAGTACGATTAAAGTTCATGAAATTAGTATTGTTTCAATCTTTGATAACAACCCAAAGTGCTCTTTACAGCACCTGTAATGTGCCCAGTTATGACTCCTTCTGCAATTTGTATGGGGTTACATATATTGGTAACATATCTAAATATGATTGTAGATTCTTTTTTTATAAGACCTGTTGCTCCTACTACTATTGGAATTGTCTGGGTTTCTTTCTTCCACATTGCTCTCATTTCTGCCTGCAGATCCTGATATTTTATGACTTTGTGTCTCTGTATGCAAGACACTGTAGTCACTAGGTGTGGCAATTTCAATGATCAATGTTACCTTTGTCTTCTTTTCATGGACCACTATATTGCATTTGCTAGCATCTATCTTTTGAGCTGTTGGTAATGGATGATCCCATGTGGTGTAAACTTCATAATTTTCTTTGATGCTTTATGACTCATGTTTCCAGTGCTTTTCAGCCACTTCAAGTACCATAGGGTTTGCACAATTCCCATTGCAAGAGTCTTGCCATGTTATTATGCCTTTCAGTATACAGTCCTTCTGCCATTAGTATGTCACAACCAGCAATGAGGTGTGCAACTGTTTCCAGTTCGGTTTTACAAAACCTACATTTGTCTGTTCCTCCCACATGTTCAATGGAATTTGTAAACCAACATGTATGTAGCCCTTTCATCTCTTGGTTTGAATTCACCTCTCATTAACCATTCCTGCATTCATTCCTGATCAACTTGAGGTTCTTGCAGAAGTTTTCTATACTTGCAACTATATTTATGCATTTTCCACATTTCTTGCCTTCTCATCTCGTCCTTCATCTTATATTCTTTCTTTTGTTTTTTGGCACATTCAGTTGCTGCCTGATTTTTATCTACTTCTGGTTTGATTTCCATTCCTGCTTGACAATGATATGCTTCTGCTAGATTAAGCAGAGAAGCCATCTTAGATTTATTCTCCTCATGTTTCAAAATGTCATTATGTTTGGGTCTTGTGAGGTCAGCAGATATGTGTGGAGTCCCACGATTACAGATCTATACATGTAATCAATTTCAAGGAGGACCATCCCTCCTTTGAATGGGGAATATATAATCTTGGTATGCACTGATTTTTATAAATCATTTGGTGAGCATGAAGTGTCCTTCTTATTTTCTTATCTAATCCATCCAACACATTTTGGGGCCAGTCAATCACTCCAAAACTGTAAGTTAGGACAGAAAGAGCAAATTGGTTTATAGCTTGGATTTTGTTCCTAGATGTCAATGCTGCTTTCAGGATTAATTTAAGTCTTTTAAAGTATTCCTTACTGAGTTTTATTCATATTTGTTCATGCTTTATTGTTCCTTCATCACTTCCCAAATATGTATACACTCCCTCTTGCTGAAGTTCTTTTATATCACATTCCTGTCCCAAACTGATGTTTTCTTGGTGCTGCAGCTTTCTTGCTTTAAAGGTTGCTTTTGCACATTTATCAAGACCAAATGACATTCTTATATCATCTGAAAAAGTTTTGACTACTTGCAGTTGTGCTTTCAGGCTCTCATCTGATGAGCTACACAGTTTTAAATCATTGACAAAGAGAAGATGAGAAGTCTTTACACTTTGTTGCTTTCTAGGAGCCAAATTATAGCCATGGCCTAAGCTGTTAAGTAGGCAGCTTAATGGATTAAGGGTAAGACAGAATAGCAGCGGTGACAGAGAGTCACACTGGAAATATCCCCCTTTGAATTTTTATCCCTGGAATAATAATTTGTCCTTTATCATGACTAAATTGCAAAGTGGTCTGACACTGTTTCATAGTCACTGTAATATAGTCGATCAGTGTAGGGTGTATCTTACACATTTTTAAGCACTTTTTTTATCGATTAATGTGGGATACTATCAAATACGTTTTTACAGGTTCATAGGTGTTTACTAGGCTAACGACCACAAGGGCCTTTTTAAGCCTAACCATGCATCCTGAATATCTGACAAGTTCTGATACCCTTGATAAGTGTAAGCATGGCCCTGGGAGATGAACCATTTATAGGTTACCTGTTTACATTACAGACATAGGTGCCAAACCAGTGATGAATTTCCGGTTTCCCATCCAATTGTCCAAATTGCAATGATAGGTCTGATGAATGCAGAATACAGTGGAACAATGACTTCCTTGGACTTAGATGCCATACCTTTGTTAATAAGTTGCACAACATAGAATGATTTCTTCACCACTGTAGACACGTGATAATCAAAGGCTAGATTACTATCTACATGTGTCCCTAAGTCCCTGACTACTGGGTCAACTCTAAGGGGTGTGTTGTCAATATGATAGTCACCATAGATGGATGACTTCCCAAAGGATATTACTATGTATTTCATGGCATTTCGTTTTAGTCCACGGCTCTGACACTAGTTGTTTGCTTGTGTCAGCCCCTCCTGGGGAATATTTGTGTCAGTGTGAGATTCAATGACAGCTCCTAATTTACAATCATCTGCAAATTTAGTCAGTCAGAGACCACTGACATTGGCCTTGACTTCTGAGAAGTAAATGGCAAAAAGGAGCGGTCCAAGGACTGATCCCTGAGGGTCTCCACTTGTGACTGGCCTCTTTGTAGAGGTGGACTCCCCAATTTTAACTTCCTGGGTCCTGTCTGTGAGCTACCTGACAATCCACCGGATAACATACAGATTTGTACCTAACCTCTTGAGTTTGTCAACAATGCCTGAGTGGGATATTTTGTCAAATCCTTTATTTTTTATAGTCAGTCCATGCCATACTTAGATTATTCCTCTTTTTACAGTTCTCTACTATGACTTTATTTAACAATAAATGATCCTTTGTTCCATATGACTTTCTTTTCTTGCCCTTTTGTTCTATTGCCATGACTGAGTTTTCTTCTAAATGACTATAAACTCTGTCAGGATCAATTCCAGTGTATAGTTTATATGTCACTGGATGGCAAGTTATTGGCCTATAGTTTTTATGGTAGTTTGCAGCTTCACTCTTAAGTAGTAGCATCGTTTTTTACTCATAGCTAAATCTTTGTGCAATACTTTTAACCAGAAGTTAGGTACTGCAAATGGGCCTGGCGTTTTCCAATTGGAGGTTTCTCTTAACTTTGTTTCAATCTCTCTGCCTGCTACTTCATCCCATTTCATGTCCTGTGCCTTTAAACTTCTTATTCTTTCTTTTACTTTTCTATCCATTTAGCATCTTTGTTATGTTCCACAGGATCTTCCTAAATACTTCTTCAAAATGTATCTATTTCTTCTTTTTTTGGTGGTCTTTCAATTCATTTTACCTTGTTTCTCAACTCTCTATAGAACTTTTTTGAGTCATGAATAAATTGCTTATTTTGCACTTTTCCTTTATATTTATCTGTGTATCTTCTAAGTTTTTCTGCCTGTGCTGAGATTTTTAGCTTGTTATTTGCAATAGTGCATGATAGATCTTGGTCTGTTCTAATACTGCGCTTTGCTTTTATCACATCTATCTTTGAGTATTTTTGCTGATCTGTCCCCTCTACTATACCCTTCTAACAGTGGCACTTCTTGTCTTGTTTTATACTTGTCTCTATTCATTACCTCCATGATGGCATTTGATTTCTTTCCTTCCTTTCCTTCACTGCCCTGTGCTTTGGTGGTAGAACTTTATCTGTTATTAATTTAGCTGCACAGTAATATATCCTGTTTACTTCCATTATATCGCATGGATTTCTATGGACAGTCCTAATTATTGTGTTCATTTGTTTTATCAAACTTCTGAATTTTTTAGTTTTATTGACCTTCTGCAGTCTATTTCTTTCATTGATATTAATATGTTTATCTCTATTAAATCAAGCAACTCTTCTCTTAGCTTGTTTTCTTCTAAGCTGAGGTCACATTTTTTTTTATTTTCCATTTCCTGCGGACATTCTATAGAAAGTTCTATAGCATCTTCCTGTGGCACATTCTCTTCAATTTCATCCTGTGCCATCCGTTTCTCTGTCATATGGGAACTCACTGGCCTATCACTCCTCAACATTGACCACATCAGAGTTTCCACAGATTCCTGTTCCTTCCCTTGCTGTCCAGCTTTAAGTGAACATTTATATTGGCTTCCTGTGGAAGGCTCCAAAATATCTTCATATGGCACCTGACCAATTGCTTTCTGTTCCACTGGTTTCCCCTTAATTTGGATATCCACTGCTCTATCCTGTTGTGGTGCTTTCTGAATTAGATTTTCTACACTGAATGCTTCACTTCACAGGTACTCCATAACCTCAGTTTCTATTTCTTTAATTTCTCCATTACTAATCTCCTTTTCTACTTTTCCTCTTTGTCTTCTTAGTTTTTGTATTGTAAAGTTTTCCATGTCTGGATTCCTTTGCTTGCATTTCTCTTCGAATATCTTTGGTGGTGCTCTTTTTGTATTGGTTAGTTTTGCTTTCTCCTTTGCATAAATATTACACCATATTAAATCTCTCTGCTGTGGACCGACCGACGCAAATGAAATCTTCTTCGGGCTCCGGCATCTAGAAAAGAGTAAAGAGATGATGCAAGTTGGCTTCCTTTATACCCAAGTGCACTGAAGTTGGTTGAGGTGTCCACCAGCCTGGGAGGCAAAATAAGTTTCTCTGGCAGTCGAGCCAGTTGAGGGCTTTCGTGGCAGGAAATCCCCAACAGTCAGGACCGCAACAGTGAAACACAAAGAACATCAGGCCTTTACCGCGTTGTGTGTTTATTTATTTTCTTTACTTGCTCTTCTGCCTGACAGGATTGGTCCAAATAGGTATCCAAATAGGCAAGGCCTATTTTCAGTAGAAACCAGATGTGGTATCCATACTTACTAGGATGCCAGGACTGAGATTCCAATGCAGAATGCATTTTGGGTAGCACATTTCACCAAGCATTAACATGATAACTGATTTCTTATCCATGATCCAAGGTGTGTAGGCTAATAAGGAATCATGGAAAATGCAGAAGATTTCTAAAAGCAATTTTAGTGATGATGCACTGCTAGACTTTGAAATACAGTGTAAAGATGGAAAGTAATGACATAGCAATTTGAGTCAATGGGCTTTTATGGCAAAAGGAGAGTTCTACCTCTTCCATCTTTGTGCTGACATTCATACTGCAGACTGCACATAGGGCAGAGCTCATATGCCTGCAGTACCACTGCTGGCATACAGATTGAGTTGTTTTAGTGTCAGGAGTGTGTATGGCAGCCCTGGCTGAAGACCAGTTGCATTTGTGGTTGTGATTTTTCATAAGTCATCCTCAATGCAGCTAACTTATTGAATAACAGTTGCCTGTCACCTCATGTACCCTTATAACAACTGAGGCCATGGGTAACAGTTAAGAGACGTCACAGGAAGCTTTTCACAAAGAATAAAAAATTACCACATAGGGCCAGATTTGAGAATGTTTGGGCCGCAACACAGAGGTCCTCCATTAATGAGGTCTCACTGCCTTGAACAATGAGTATAGAGGGGACAGGATTATATGTTTAGTGATCTCTACCCTAAGACGTTGATTTACATAAGTGTAGATAGTATGATCTTAAGACATCTAATGCAAATGAAATAACTTATGCATGCATGGCCCAACTAATGTGAAATGAACTGCAGTGACATGGAATGGCAACTACCGAGAACTACAAAGTACGGGGAAGAGATAATGCTGGCTCAGTATTAAGTAGTGAGCATGTACTCAGTACAACATATATTTTGCAAGTATACATGCCTCTGTGGAATAAGATTTATGCTATTAAGGTTTGAGACAGTAGTAATCCAAGACATGCTGCTGCAGCCCTTAATACCATATTTCATTAAAGAGAGTAAGCCAAGTTGTTACACATGTTATCTTGTATGTTATACCAGTTATGACAGGTTCCAGGATGGTGATTTTAATAAACATAAGTTCAGTAGAGGGTCAAAATAAAAGTGATGACACCACAGAAAAAAATACACCTCTGGTAAATACAGAAGACCTAAGATACATAAAACTGACATTTATTTTTTTATATATCTATTGAATTATGAGCAATTAATTCCCAAACATACCAGACACGAAACATTATAAAGAAAGGAAAGGAGGGAGGAAAAGACATATACCAATACACTAGAACCTTCCAGTTTTGGGGATAGGCTTGACTAGGTGGTAGACTATTACTAAAATAGAGAATGTTAGGTTTCATGACTGTTGGTGATGATAGTGTGGGGCTTATAAACGAGTGTGCCTGATAAGTCTACATATTCTGCTTATGCTTCCACCCATGAAGATGTACATATTTCTTTATTTAGACACATTGCATATGGAAGATGAAACTGCTTTAGGGGTTAGAGTCCAAAACTATTTATGCTTGGAGTAAGGTGTTACTCTGAGCTTGTAAACAAGGTTGACAATCAGGTGTGGCTTGGAGTATTGGCTGCTAGGCTGCAGCCCCCCACCCCAAGGAAAACATATGCATTTAAAAAATAATTTAATTTCCTGTTTCTGGAGATGGAAAACCTGTACACACTACTTTGTGTGCTTTTCTGTTTAGCTAGTGCTTCACTGAGGTCAGTGTGGTCTGCTTAAATTACAACATTGAGAATACATGACTATTAATTGTGGGAAAGGATTGCCAGCACTTAATTTGTCAGTACCTTTAAAACTGATAATCTGGTGATAGAGCAAAAAGAACATTATATTTTTTGTGTGAGGAGAGTAAGCCATAATAATGCTTAACATAATAATACTCGAGGCTTGAAAAATACAATTACAAGACATGCAGTACAAAGGCATTGGAGTGTGTGTGTATGACATCATTACATAAGCAGTGGAAGCATTAAGGCAACATCAGAATTAGCACTGTATATGTAAAAGCATGTGGGTAAGGGGGTGATCTCTGAATGGAAAGTGTTGTTATAATGTCAATACAGAAAGCAATGCGAATACTAAAGCTGCTTATGAATAGTTGAAATATAACAAGTCGACATGTACACACACACGCAGGCACGCAGGCACACACGCAGGCATGCAGGCACACACGCACACACACACACACACACACACACACACACACACACACACACACACACACACACACACACAACAAAGCAATGACTTTTACACAGCCAGTCTGCAGTTCTGCAAATATGCAAAGCAATCCACACAAATCCAGTTTTTCATTGCACTGATCTAGTGCTTCAAGTTCCCATCGCTAATGATAGTGCTCATAATAACAACTATATATTTTCTTGTATAGGGAATCTGTCAGGGTATGTGGCATGTCATAATTTGACTGCTATACCTCTTCATATTTGGCCTGTGAATCACAGCAGCCAAAATGATAAATCTATTGGAATCTAGACTTGGACATGGACAGCCATAAATACTTGTAATTTCCTCATTTGCATATTCAGCAAAGCGAGTGTACAACCCTGTTTCTGAATCAGGACCACATTAATTACACAAATCAAAAAGCAAACAAACTGCTGAAAAGAACAAAAAATGGCTTTGCAGATGAAAGAGCGGATCCAAAAATTGTTTTGCAACCTTTAATGCGAGCGCTTTAGTCAGAGACAGTGCTCTGACTTCTTCAGACAAACAAAGACAACCACAGCAAACTTTAAATACTAAACCAATTAGTTAATTAACTCATTTTGTAATTTATTTAAAGTTACAGTCATCTATTAATGCATAAATGCATAAAAAAAAATCTTATTTAAACACTATTAAAACGTTGTTAAAACCTTGTATAAAATATAAATATGTATATGTGTATGTTAAAGAAAAAAAAAAATATATATATATATATATATATATATAAAATATATATATATATATATATATATATATATATATATATATATATATATATATAAAAATCAATGTGGATACTGAAAATGCATTATATGCACAAAAATGTATAAAAATGTATAAAAACAATGTATATAAAGCCTTAGATAAAAAGTTGATATTATTGTGTTTATTTATAGGTAACTTAAAAACCTAGTAATTTGATGAACAACATGTATATGTCCATCAAAACTTATTTACCAGTATGATGAAAAAAGGTTATTTATAAAGGCTATGATCTAAGAAGTGTTTTAAGCTTTAGGATGCATTTTAAAGATACATATTCATTCAGGCCCGGTGGAATATATGCTGAGGTACAAATTTGCCACATAAGCTCCTTTTCCTCCAATTTTAATTCCCACGGTCCACCTCTCATGTCTTGTAGCTTCCTTGATAATATTAATAATCTTGAATTTAAAAATGATTACATCTTTTTAACAGTTGACATAAAGGACCTTTATATGGTCATCCCTCAAAAATTGGGAGTTGAATGGGTTAGGGAGTTTCTAACCATCAAAGGTATGGATGAGAATGATATCTATGTGGTTGAAACTCTCCTTGATATAGTTTTATCGAATAATTATATGTGTTTTAATGGTGACATATATCTACAAAAAACAGGAGTTGTGATGGGCTCTCCCTGTGGAGGGAGTTTCGCGAACTTTGTCATGGCATATTGGGAGAGAACATTGCTATTCAATAACCCCCTTTTTAAGACCCATGTGGTTTGGTATACTAGATACCAGGATGACATGTATTCTATATGGGAGGGAGAAACAGCTATTATTGAGACTTTTCTTCAAACCATGACTCAGATGACTAATTTCCTGGAATTTACTTTTCAAATAGGAGCGGAATCCATCAATTTTTTAGATGTCAGATTAATTAAAGACGTAGTTTATATTAGATATAGGAGTACCATATACCGCAAGCCCACATATTCAGATGCATTTTTGCATTTTACGAGTCGTCATCCACATTATCAGAAGAAAGCAGTGGTGAAAGGGCAAACAGTTAGAGCCGCAAGAATGGTGGCAGATAATGATGATTATAGAGCTGAATGTCAACTTTTAATCACCATGTTCCTAAGGCGAGGGTATCCAGAGAATTTTATTACTCGTATTTTTCAGGAAGTTGATTCGAAAAGAATATCAAGACATTTTAAACCTATACTTTAGAAAGGTTATGATGTCTATCAATATGATAATTTTATACAGACTGTAAGCAACAGTGATAACAAGTCCAGTATTGGAAACAATTTCCTAATTGCTTATTCTATGGATGCCGCATTTATTAGGAGCATCATAACTAAAAATTAGGGTATAATTGCTGTTGACAGTAATTTAAATAAAGTGTTGGGTCTAGACCCTAGGTTAACTCATAGAAGGGGACCTAATATTAAATGTCTACTGGAAATGCAGAAAAAAGAATACAAAATCAATACTGGAATGAGTAAATGTGGTTGTTATGCACAGTGTAAATTCATAAAAACAGGTAACACATTAAATTTTAATGACAAGAATTACACTATTACAGATAAATACAATTGCCATTCTAAGGGACTGGTATATGTGGCCTATATAGGAAAAGCAGAAAGAAATATCAAACAATGCATATATGAGCATCAGTATAGTATAGGTAAGAAAATGATTACTAATGCACTGGCCAAACATATTATTGAAAGCACAACACATAATTTTCATTTTGCAGTATTAGAACAGGTGGTACAAGACATGAGAGGTGGACCGTGGGAATTAAAATTGGAGGAAAAGGAGCTTATGTGGCAAATTCGTACCTCAGCATATATTTCACTGGGCCTGAATGAATATGTATCTTTAAAATGCATCCTAAAGCTTAAAGCACTTGTTAGATACTAGCCTTTATAAATAACCTTTTTTTCAACATACTGGTAAATAAGTTTTGATGGACATATACATGTTGTTCATCAAATTGCTAGGTTTTTAAGGTATTTATAAATAACAAACACAATAATATCAACTTTTTAAATAAGGCTTTATATACATTGTTTTTATACATTTTTATAAATTTTTGTGCATATAATGCGTTTTCAGTATCCACATTGATTTATATATATATATATATATATATATATATATATATATATATATATATTATTTTTTTTTAAATATATATATATATTTTTAGCATATACATATTTATATTTTATACAAGGTTTTAACAACGATTTAATAATGTTTAAATAAGAAATGTTTTTTATGTATTTATGCATTAATAGAGGACTGTAACTTTAAATAGATTACAAAATGCGGTAATTAACTAATTGGTTAGTATTTAAAGTTTGCTGTGGTTGTCTTTGTTTGCCTGAAGAAGTCAGAGCACTGTCTCTGACGAAAGTGCTCACATTTAAGGTTGCAAAACAATTTTTGGATCTGCTCTTTCATCTACAAAGCCATTTTTTGTTCTTTACCATATTAATTACAGGCATAGGCTTAGGGTAATGACTTGCTTGGAGCATATATTGCTTTGTAATCTGGCCCATTTTGATGCCAAGATTTTTTTATTATTATTTTTTTATAACAACCAAACTTTTATGGGTAATGGTTATGTATTAAGGCTTTACTACTTTGGCAGTGTGACAGTTGATTATTTACACATGACTACAGCTGTAATACATAACTGAAAAAAATTAAGAAATCCATTCAGAACAAAACAATGTAGTCATGTAATGTATTTCCTGGAATACTATACTGATTTGTTAACAAATCATTTGACTGGGTTTGATAAAACAAATAACATTTTTGGTTAGATAGCAATAATAGCATGTTAAACCTTTAGGATGTTTGCTAGAAGAAATTGGGCTTGATTAAGTGCAAGAACCTGGTCACTGATCTTATGGTGCATTACCTGCTTTTTGCTAATATGTCACAATTTGGGACAGTCATTAATATCTTCCAAGGTGAAAGTGACTGTACAAATGGCTTGTAGAACTTAGTTCTCACTGTGATGAGAAGCTGTGGCACGAAAGCTCAGTAACGTACTGGTCATCCAACAAGCTTCAGTGAAAGCCTGAAGAAAGAGTGATTCTCCTTCACCTCTTAAAAGCAGAACCCCTTACATGATAAGTGACAAGTAGTTAGTCACATTCGTATACATAAGCATGCACACACACACACACACACACACACACGCATGCACACACACGCGCGCGCGCGCGTGCGCATGCTCACACAAACACACACACAAACACACACACGCACGCACACACACAAACACACGCACACAAACACACATGCGCGCACACATGCACACACACACACACACACAGAAACATGCAAACACATGCGTGCACACACACACACACACACACACATGCACACACACGCACACACACACACAGACACACACACACACACACACACACGCGCGCGCGCGCGCACACACACATAGACTAGGGGCACCGGCACTCACACACATTCACAGCCAGTATTAGCATTTTGGGGGCCTTAAGCACATGTCAAGCTGGGGACCTCTGGTCACTTCCAGTCTAAATATCACCCTGCCACTGCCATCCCTCTTAAGCAACCTTTTAGCTCATGCTGCACAGTTTTAGGAGTAGTACACACAGACTAAACTGTAGCTTCAATGCTCTTACAATGTGATAGGTCTCTGTACCACATTATGTTGGCCCATCTCACAGGGGGACAATGACAGGGACTGGCATTTAGTTGCAATGTTGTTGCTGTCTTACTAAATTATAACAACCTTACATACAGGTCTAGCATTAAGTGAAATGATGCCCAAGGCAAAGGGTTCCATGGCATCACACACTATCTATTGTTTTCACCCTTCTCCCTGGGAGCATCCTTCAGTGCTCCCATAGCTTCATAGATTAGTACTAGACTAACTGCCCTACCTCTGAACCTCTTAGAGCAAGAAATCTGCACAAAGCCATTAATAAAAGTGGGACAATGGCCCAATATACAGACATTTTTTTAAATGTTGCTCTTACAATGTTAGAAAGTTGATAGAATAGCAGGTTTTGCATTAGCATGAATTTTCTGAAGGGAATGAAGTCTGAAACTTAAATATCTGTCATTATTTTCTAACTTCAGTTTTTAATGATTTGCCACTAATTTGTCAGAAAAACCCCACAACTTTATGATAAATAGACCAAACATATGAAGCAAAAATCTGGACATTCTGCACTGTTGAAAGGGATGAGGCCCTTTGATGCCTAGCCAATTACCCCATATGAGAATCAAACCCTGCACCTTGTGTCTGTAAGGTAAACAGCTTACCCATTATGCCAACATCCCACCCATTTTTTCTTCATCCTGGGCTCCCCACACCATGCACATTACTTTTTTCTTCCCCTTTTCACATTTTGCCTTACTCTACTGCTTTTCATAGAGCCATGGCTTTCTGTATGCTCTGAAATTTTTATAACCACTTTCATTCAATGATAGCTAGAACAAAAATTATGACTAAGGAAATAAATTTAGTTTTGCTGTTCAACTTTATTAGTCCTTGCAACCTTTCAAGGCACCGTCCTTTGCAAGACAGCACAGTAACAACCGTGTAGAAAATAACTCAATCAAACCAGGGGTCGGGGGGTGGTAGTGCAAGGGCCCCAAAAGCCATAAGGTTATATATGCTCTGAGGTGCATTTTAGAGCATTTCCCAACTGTTTGATCCAGTGATGGTCTGAACAAATATGGTGAGTAATTTAAGAATTGCAGCCTTTTATTTCAAGGAAGATATACAACGTATCTAAGGCTTAATGTTCAAAGCTGAAATAATTGTAGCTCACAATAAACTAGCAATACAAATGTTTGACAGAACATATAAATCCTGTCTGGGAATACAGGAATACTGCCTGCCTGCTTCCCTCCCCATTCCCACCAAAAAAGGCATTCACTGTCTGTGTTCACCTCTGGTGTAAGATTTGAATGAAATCAGAGGTTCAAATGGCCACAGTACTGTATTTCAAATGACTACACACACACACACACACATACACACACACACACACACACACACACACACACACACACACACACACACACACACACACACACACACAGAAAAACGTAAGCAATACTAGCTTTACATTAATTTCAGTAAATGGCAACGCATTGTGTGACATTAGGACTGCCACAACAGATCAGTGACTGTTTTTCGCATTTTTCGTTAGTAATGCATGTCTGTCACTGTCTCTGATTTCACAGAACGTCCATGATTTGTCTCATATTTTCTAGTATATGCAAATATACAGAGCTGAGTATATTTTTTTGGTTTTAGAGCTTGTACTGTTAGTTGTTGCTTAGATCTCTGTTGAAACTGTTTGTCCCACCCACCCTCTCTATTTTTGGTTTGTAGTTTAAATTTGGTGGCTTTTGCAGTTGCCCGCCCCACTGTAGATTTGATCCAGGACACTCCCCCAGTCCCATCTCTTTACCACATTCTACCTAATAAACTCTTTCTGCACTTGCTTTTAGTCCTTTTTAATTTAATTGCATTTTTTAAACTGTGTTTTGTCTAATATTGCTACGTACTCAAGTATGCTAGCTTGCACTGCATGTGAATTGTTTTTACTACTGTTTTTGCTATTTTTCTGTAAAAAAAAACTTTAAGCCTGTTTCCTACCTTTCCTGTAACTAGTGTTCCAGATACAGATTTGCTGTATCCAGGACTGTTTGTAAGCTTCTGAGCCCCCCAAGCCTTTCTGTGTTGGAGGGAAGCCTTCTAGCTTATCAGTGGGAGTGGTAAGCACTAGGTAACCTGTCTACCACATAAGGAGTGGTTCTGGCCCAGAAATTGTAGTTATTGGCTGTTTGGGCAATCTCTTCCATCTCTCTCAAATTTCTAATTTGAAAGCCTGCATTTGCACTTTTTTCTGTCCTGTAACTCATCTAGTGCAGATACAGATTCTTAGTTTTAGCACTTAAATTTGCTTATTCATGCTCAACACTTTTTCAGTACTTGTAAGCACTAAATAAGCTACTAATTACCTAGAGGAAAACAGTTTTTGTACTTACTTTTCTCACTTGCTTAGAGAAAAACAGATCTTGTACTCACTTTCCTCACTTATCTAGAGGAAAATAGTTTTTTATTCAGGCATGTCCAAGGGTCAGCTCCCAGTGTTCTCTCCTGTCTATCTGATGAATCTGGACATCTTGAGGCAATGTAGAAATTGCCTCATGTACACAGACAACCCTCTCCTCCTACCACCCAACACTACAACCTGTGAGAGATGCACTTATCTAGCCAAACTGGAGGTAAAGCTCTCTCCAACCAAGACTGAACTTGACAGTCATGAGGAGAAGGTAAACATTTGCACCACACCACACTCATCACATAGTCTCACTAAATCTACACCACCAAAATCCACACATAGTAACATAAAAACATTCGCTGAGGCTCTCAATAATAATCTGTCTAAGCAACAGAGATCTCTAAAGCAGAAACGCAAGCAACCTCCATCCACCAACACAACCCAAATGACACATAGCCCACAGACTCAGTGTGCCACTCAACCACAGCCAATAAGGCAAAACAACGTACTCAACACACATAGGTGACTCTATAGTCAGGCACACTGATGTCCCACTCACCAGGTTAAACAAGGAGAAGGTTACTGTCAGCTGCCTGTCGGTGCCAGGATCTGCCACATAACCCACGCACTCAGGTCACTCCACAACAAGTACAAATATGACTCTGTCATTGTCCATGTTGGTGTGAATGACCTGAGATGTACCTCCCTGGACTACATGAAAAGAGATATGGAAGAGCTCTCCAGTCTTGTAGCCCAGGCAGGTATGACCCTAGCCCTGAGTAGCATTCTGCCATCACCCAGAATGATACCGCAGTACAAGGACAAAATGATTGACTTCAACAATTGGCTAAGCTTCTGGTGTCATTCTAAGGGGATCCAGTATCTGTCTGCTAGGGATGACATGGTCGACAGACCACGATGCTTTGCCACACATGGCCTACACTTGTTGCCCCTGGGATTCCGGATACTGGCTAAGGCTCTTGCTGCGCCTATAGTGCCTTTTTTAGGCAAAGTTCAAATAACAAATTCACCACCATAACAGGAACAGGCAAGCAAAAAAGTACAGTTTTGTACCTACCATAAATGTAAATGTTCGAGTGCTAATACACCTGCAGTCATAACAGATGGGTTCTCCTGCCGTCAGGCGGGTCCTCGGTCGGCCGAATTCCAAAGTCTAGGTCCGGCGTCGGTTGTCGTCGCTTCTTCCCTGATGTCAGTGTGACAGGGGTATAAAGGAACCAGCCGACACCATTTTCTTCAGTTTTTCTTGCCCCAGATGTCAGGTGCCCCCAGAAGGAAGGCAATGCATAAATTTGTGTAATAATGCAGTGCAATATAATCAAAATACAGTAGTTGCAAGCAAATACATCATAAATGAATACCCCAATCAGGTTGTATGAGGATGTGTTAGCCTATAGGCCTGTCCCAAGAGGGGAAGGAGGGAGGGAAACCTGGACTGCAGCTGTATTAGCACTCGAACATCTACATTTATGGTAGGTACAAAACTGTACTATGTTCATCGTGCATACAGCTGCAGTCATAACAGATGGGTAGAATCCCAAAGCTAAGAAAGGGGTGTGAGGCACTAGGTGGAACTAGGAGGAGCCAAAATGCCCTGCAAGACCGCAGTGGCAAAGCCTGCTCTAGATTTGGAGTATAATGGTAGGTTGTAGTGCTTGGAGAAGGTATGCACAGAACTCCAAGTGGCTGCTTCCAAAATATCCTTGGTAGGAACTCCTCTGAGGAAGGCTGCAGAGCTGACTGTGGCCCTGGTGGAATGAGTTCTAATGCCCGTAGGTACAGTTTTGCCATGAAAGGAATAGCAAAAGCGTATGCAGTGGGCTATCCATTTTGAGATTGTCTGTTTGGAAATTGGCTTTCCTTGAGCTCCTACCGCATAGGACACAAAGAGCTGTTCTGATTTTCTGAAAGGCTTTGTTCTGTCCAAATAATAACGTAGTTGTCTGTGGATGTCCAAGGAATGTAGTAATCTCTCCCCTTTGTTTTGAGGATTAGGATAAAAAGTAGGTAAATGTAGGTAAATGTATGGCCTGATTTAAAGCTACCCTGGATACCACTTTAGGCATAAAGGATGGGATGGTTCGTAAGGAAACTCTGTCCTGATGGAAGATGATAAAAGGCTGGGCAGCCATGAGAGCCTGTAGTTCTGAAACTCTATGAGCTGAGGTGATAGCAAGAAGGAAAGCTGTTTTCCAGGACAAATATTGCAAATCTGATGAGGCAGCTGGCTCAAAGGGAGGCAAGGTCAGTTTTTCCAGAATGAAATTAAGATCCCAAGCAGGTATTGGTTGTTTCCTTGGAGGTCTTAAATTCTTAGCCCCTCTGAGGAACTGTCTTAAGAGAGGGTGAGAGAATAAAGGTGGATCAGTGTTGTATTCTGCAGAAATGGCTGAGGCATGGATTTTGATGGAGGAGAATGACAGTCCACTGCTTAGCAGTTCAGCCAAATATTGTAGTATTTGAGGTAAATTCAGTTTTCCAGGATCCTGGCCCTTTTTCTCATTCCAGACACAAAAACGTTTCCATTTTGTGGAGTAAGCTTTTCTAGTTGATGGCCTTCTGGCCTCCAAAATGACATCCTGCACCTCCTTGGAGAGTAGGGCCTGTTGTGATGCTAAGGAATCTTCCATGCGGCTAGATTGAGTGTTTTTAGCTGGCTGTGAAGAGTTTTGAAGCTGTGCTGAGTCAGAAGAAGAGGCATTAGAGTCAGGGTCCATGGTGGGGAATGCGTCAGGCTCCTCAGGCGTGGGTACCAGTGTTGCCTTGGCCAGTCCGGAGCAATGAGAATCATCTTTGGTCTGTCTGCTCTGGTTTACAATAGAACTTTGGGCAGCAGAGGAAGAGGTGGGAAGGCATAAACTGTCATTGATGTCCAATTGAAAGAGAGAGCGTCCACTCTCCAGGCCTTTGGATGGAAAATCCTTGAGCAGAATTTTGTCAATTGATGATTTTTGTGGGAGGCAAAGAGATCTATGTCTGGCCTTCCCCATTCTTGGATTATTTCTGTAAAAACTTTTGGATGCAATTTCCATTCATGTGGATCTGGCATATTCCTGCTTAGGTTGTCTGCCAGCGTGTTTTCCTTGCCTGGCAAGTACTGTGCTTGTAGTTCCATTTGTAAGTCCATGGCCATGTTCCAAAGTGACATGGCCAGTCTGCATAGGGGGTAAGAATGTGTTCCTCCCTGTTTGTTTATGTACCACATAACTGTGGTGTTGTCCGTTCTTATCAATAGTTGACCTGGTTGTAGAAGGTCCTTGAAAGCTATAATAGCATTTATTACTGCTAGCATTTCTTTTTGATTGATGTGAAGGTGCTTTTCTTTTTGGGACCATTTGCCCTGAATGCACCGATCTGTCATGTGCACTCCCCAGGCGTAGTCCGAGGCGTCTGTTGTGATGACTTGATTTGCTTGAGGCTTGCTGAATGGAAGACCTGTGTTTGTTTGACATGCTTGAGCCCACCACAGAAATTCCTTTTGCAGACATGGAATTAGTGGTATTATTGTTTCCAAACTGTGGCTGTGTTGAGACCATATGTTTTTCAGGTAGCATTGTAGTTTCCTCATATGCAGCTTTGCACATGGGATTAGTAAGATGCAAGATGCCATGAATCCCAGAGCCTGCAGGATTTTCCTTGCAGTCAGCCTGGTGCAATTTGCTAGTGTTCTGAAGTATTGAATTAGTTGCCCCTGCTTCTCTGGCATGAGGTAGGCCATCTGGGTGTTTGTGTCCAAATTGGCACCCAGGAAAATTATCTTCCGAGAGGGTATTAGCCTTGATTTCTTTTTGTTGACTGTGTATCCCAGAGAGTTCAACAACATTATTACATAAGCCAAATGTTTCAGAAGAATGTGCTTGCTGTCAACTTGGATCAGGCAGTCATCCAAATAGGGGTATATTTGTATCCCTTGAAGTCTGCAGTAGGCAATTACTGATGCCAGGCATTTCGTGAATACTCTGGGCGCAGTAGATAAGCCAAAGGGCAATGCAGAGAATTGATAATGGGATGAACCTGCAAGAAATCTGAGGTACCTTCTGCAATTTTGTCTGATTGGGACATGCAGGTATGCCTCCTTGAGGTCCAATGTTACCAGCCAAGACTCCTTGCCCAGCATGGGAAGAAGCTGCTGTAGAGTGAGCATCTTGAATTTTGGTACAAGTAAAAATGTGTTTAGGATGGATAGGTCCAAAATAGGTCTCCAGTCTTTTCCCTTCCTTGGCACCAGAAATAGCCTGGAATAAAAACCTTGACCTTGTTCGTGCGTAGGTACCTCTTGAATAGCTTTCATGTTTATGAGATCTGTAATTTGCCTTTGTGCCTCTGCCCTTTGATTGTGTGGCAGGTTTGGCATGCCTCTCATTTTTGGAAGGGTGTGAAAATGGAATTTGTAGCCTCTGTTTATAATGTCCAGGATCCATTTGTCCTTTGTGACAATATGCCAATTTTTTGAAAATAATGCCAGCTTTCCTCCTAAGGGGGCTGCCATTTGAGACTTGGTTGGCATGCAAAGGGGAAAGTCATTGGGTTTGCTTTCTGAAAGATTGCGAGTTATCCTCACCACCTCTTTGTGTAGGAGCTTGCCATTGTCTGCCTCTAAACGATCCTTGGGATTGTCCTCTGCCCTCGGGGCGTGTATCTGCCTCTTTGGGGTCTGTCCGTGGCAGGAAAGGACCAGTTTTTGGAAGGCCAATTTCTACTAAAACGTGGGGGTTGTACCTGTAGAAATTCTTTCACAGTTTGCATTGATTTAGCCTTTTCCTCCATTTTCCTTAAAACCTCCTCAGCATTAGCACCAAATAGTACATCCTTTTGAAGAGTGGCGTCTAGTAATTTAGCTTTGACATGATCAGGCAAGGCTTGTTCCTTGAGCCAGGCATGCCTACGTATGACTGATCCTGTAACAGCAGCTCTACATGAAGCCTCTAGAGCATCAAAAGCACACTGTAAGGTATGCTTACCCACTTGTTCTGCACTATGCAGCAAATCCTGCAACTCCTTCAAGTCTGGTTGTTCAGGTTGTGACATTTTACTTTTCAATTGTGATAACAAAAACTGTTGGTATTTTAGCATATGAAACTGACAGTTTAAGGCCCTCATGGATAAGGTAGCCGAGGTATATACCTTTTTTCCCCACCTTTCTAAGGATCTGGAGTCTCTCTCGGAAGGTAATGGATTTTTAGCAATGGAGGCCTTAACTCCCTTGGGGCCGTGTGAGATGGTTTCTGGGTCAGCAGCATGGCTTTTGTATAGAAATTGGTGTGAGTCAGGAACCCTGTAGTACCTGTCAGGCTTAACTGGAGCTGGAGGTAGAGAGTCCGGGTTAAGGCAGGCCTCCGAGTAAACATCATCTAGGATGTCCAAGACAGGAGGTATAGCCAGAGGCCTGTGCTGAGGTAGCAAGAGAAATTCCCTGAGCCTTTTCTTGGAATCTGAATAATCTTGGCCTTCCCAGTGGAAGTGTTCCCTTAAGGTATGCAAAGTTTCCCCAAATGAGTAATCCTCAGGGGGGGATACAGAAGGGATGGATTCCTCCGCATCAGAGTCTTCAAAAGGGGAGTAAGAATGTTCCTGATCATCAGAGTGCTCTGAAATAATGGAGCCCTGATCAGAGGAGGGGGAATCTTCCTCCACTCTGGGCCTTTTGTCCGGTGGGGTCTGAGAACCTCTGATAAGAATAATTAAATCCTCAGCCATTTTAAGCATCTGTTTCTTAGGCATTGGGCCTGGAGATGGGTCCTGTGTAGCTGGTCTCTTAGAGTGCATGGTTGCTTTAGACTTAGTGAAAGCCTTGATGGAGAAAGAAGAGGAAGGTCTGAAGACACCTTGAGTGGAGGTGGACCTGTCCACATTCTGAGTTTCAACGCCAAGAGTGGCTTCGGTATCTGTAGTCGGGGTGTGGGCCGAGGAGCCTGCGACCTCGGGCACAGGAGACACCATCAAAGAAGTGTTGTCGGTAGTCAGGGGCTGCGTAGGCACCTCGCTGAGAACCGGACCACGTGTAGTCGGCTTTGGCGTGGTGTCGGTAGAGGCCGCGGACCTCATGTGTCGGTCCTTATCTTTGCATTTTTTAGACAAAACCGGAGTCGGAGTATCCGACGACATAGTATAGTTAAATGCTTTCCCAAAATAATGCTGGGCGAACTCCGCCCGATGCTTAATAGTGCGTTTGTTGAATGTAGCACAAAAGCGACAGACCGAGACATCGTGGTCTGGGCCTAAACAAGGTATACAGAGGGAATGGAAATCCTTATGCGGTATTTGCTTCCCACAAGAAATACAATTATTAACTTTGTCTGACATCGGTCTGAGGCAAGAAAAGTTTCCCCAACGGGGTACTTAGCTTTTAAGAAGACTTCAGTTTCCAAATTTTCATAATCTCAGGAGCTGGCCGACCGGCACTTGCGAACTGCTTCTGCTTCGGGCACCGCGCAGCAAGAAAGACTGAAGAAAATGGCATCGGCTGGTTCCTTTATACCCCTGTCGCACTGACATCAGGGAAGAAGCGACGACAACCGACGCCGGACCTAGACTTTGGAATTCGGCCGACCGAGGACCCGCCTGACAGCAGGAGAACCCATCTGTTATGACTGCAGCTGTATGCACGATGAACATCTGAGGGTAATGCTACTCAATGCTAGAAGTCTAAATCTCAAAATGCACTCACTCGAGGCACTCCTTAAAATGGAGAACATTGACATCTGTGCAGTGACTGAGACCTGGTTCAAGGCTCCAGAGAGCACACATGCACTACCAGGCTATAACTCATACCACACTTTTCGGCCATGTAACCTGGACCGAAACACCAAAGGCGGAGGTGTGTCCATATTCATTAAGGGTATCCACACCTCCAGGCTAGTTGCTCAGCATAATGCATCCGAGGTTATCCAAGTGCAACTAACTCTGGGCAAAACTGAAATCCAAATTGTAGCTTGCTACAGATCCACCACCATGCCCCAGGATTCCCACTCCTCTTTTCTTGATGTACTGGAAAATATTAGGGTTTAACCAAACACCCTAATAATGGGTGACTTTAACTACCCCACCATTAAATGGGAAAACTACTCGTGTACCAACTCCTTAGCTCAACGTTTTCTGGAATTCATAAACTCCAACGCCCTGGATCAACTTATCCACACCCCCACCAGGGGCAACAATATCCTAGACCTAGTCATTACCAACATGAGTGACCGGTGTTCCACACCTGAAGTCAACTCCTCGTTGGTCCGATCTGACCATAAGCTAATCACCCTTGATATCCACATCCCGCACCCCCCCCCCCATCAAGGAAACCAAAGTAAAAAATTTCTCCAAAGCCAACTTCATGCTTCTTAAGACAGAAGTGGTGAACTTCATGACACCCATGCAGATGAACAATACAGTTACAACTGCTGAATTCTACACAAATGCACTCTATAAGCACTTACACGAGTGCATGGATCATGCTCTTCTAAACAGAACCAAGATGCTATTCTCCAAAAAAAGGAAGTCAATCTGGTGGTCCCCTGCCATAAACAAACTGTACAACAGAAGGAAGAAACTGTTGCAAAAGAGAGTAAAATCCCATGAATGGAGGAGCTCCCTGGTCAGCCTCAGTAAGAAGATGAGATCCCTTATAAGATCCTCCAAAGCTAGCTAGAAAAACAAAATCACCACTAATTCCAAGGACAACCACAAAGCATTCTATAGCTATGTCAAGAATCTCGATGGCAACACCCAGATCTGCTCTGAGTAACAGCACAAAGGCATGAAAATTACAGAACCAACTGATATTGCCAACATCCTGGCAGATAGGTTCAGTGCTAACTTTACCCCCTTCTCATCCTCTAAAGGGCCCATATCTATACAGGAAGAATGCAGAATCCCTGTAATCATAACTACGCAGGTAAAAGCTGCATTCTCTAAAGCCAAAAACACAGCAGCCATGGGACCGGACAACATCCCAGGCTGCGTTTTACACAAACTTCAGAACGAACTGGCTCCCCACTTAAGCACCATGTTCAATAATAGCCTTGCATCAGGCTTTGTGCCCACTGAATAGCACACAGCAACAGTTATCCCACTTCACAAAGGGGGAGCCACCACTGATCCTGGGAACTATCGACCTATTTGCCTAACAAGCCTGGTCTGCAAGACCATGGAACGTATCATCATGGAACTCATAAACAAAGACAGTGGTAACCTCCAAACTCTGGACCCCACCCAGTTCAGGTTTGTGAAAGGCAGATCATGCCTCCTGAACCTGATCGACTTCTTTGAGTCAGTCACCAAAGCTGTAGATGAGGGTAAGGTGGTTCACACAGCCTATCTTGACCTCGCCAAGGCTTTCAACACCATCCCCCATTCTGGAATTATAGCTAAACTCACTAAACTAGGTATAAATCCCTACGTCACATGATGGGTTGCCAACTGGCTCACTGACAGAACCCACACTGTAAAAGTTGCAGACTCCAAATCAGACCTCCAAGCAGTGACAAGTGGAGTACCACAGGGTTCTGTCTTGGGACCTCTCCTGTTTGGTATCTACTTCTCTGAAGTACAGGCTAACACAGCAGGCCTCTGGCTAACGAAGTTTGCAGATGACTGCAAAGTAGGTGCCATAGTCAAGTCCCCAAATGATGTGGACATCCTACAGAAGGGCCTCGCTGAGACAGATGCCTGGTGTTAGAGCCATGGCCTCAAGCTCAATGCCAAAAAGTGCAGTGTCATCCCCTTTGGTAAAAACTCTGTACCCATGAACTACCACATAGGCAGGAATCTACTTAACACTGAATGCATGATAACAGACCTTGGGACCCAGGTGGACAGTAGTCTCTCCTTTGATAGTCACATCGCCACAGTAGTCAGGAAGTCCTTCTACATGGCACACCTCATCATAAAAGGGTTCTCATCCAGGAAAAAAGAGGTCATTGTTCCCCTCTACTCGTCACTCATTAGACCCATTAAAGAGTACAACGCCCCTTTTGGAATGTACCTCACAAGACATCTGCAGCAGCTGGAAAGGCCACAGAAGTACCTCACAAAGAGGATTACTGGCCTCAAACAAATGCCCCACACTGACTGCCTCAAAAAACTCCAACTTTACTCCGTAGCATATCACCTACTCCGAGGTGATCTCTGCCTAACATATAAAGCCTTATCAAACCCAGAGCTGTTGGACATGCTACACCTAAAGAAATTTCAATCCCTCTGAGCTACATACTCTAGGGACATAAACCTTGTCACCACAATAAACAGGACATGCTGGAGGGATAGATTCCTGTCCCAGAGATTTCCCATACTCTGGAACAGGCTATCCATCTATGTCAAGCAAAGTTCTTCATTAGCACTCTTCAATAAAAATCTTGATGAGTGGATGGGAAATAGGAAATACACCCTGGGGATCACTTCTGTGTCTCTGCTCGACAGGGGCACAGGAAAATAACTTTCTTGGGTGGCGTAAGCCAGGGAACCTTGTCGGCTAGGCTTACGTAGGCCCTTGGGCCAATAGCCTAGTACCTACCTAGGAACCTATGGTAAATCATTCTAGATTGCAGACAGTCACTAATGCCAGATATAAGATTTTTTTTAAATCTTATTGTTCAAAAAAATGTGCATTGATGCAAAATGTGTTATTCTATTAACTTTTTAAGTGAATTAGAGTAGTTTCCTGGGTTTTGAGCCCTTTCTCTACATTATTTTTAGCTTTGCCCAGAATTCTTGCACAATGAAGTTGAGAGTTATAGAATCTGGTCTCCTGCCAGTATTTACAAAATATCCCAGAAAGATAAAGCCATACCTGAAGATTAGGAATATCTGCTTTTAAAAGATAATTAGGGTGGCCCCTACAGCCAGTGGTATGGTGGCTGGCTAAAGCTGGCTATGGTGTTAGTTTTAGTGGACAAAATGTCCACTAGCAGGATTTAATTAAGTCAAAGGCATTATGTCAGTGGTAAAATATTTAATGACATTATGAAGAGTGTTACTCAACAAAACGCTGTTACTAAAATCAGAGGTACATTTAAATTTTAAAGGAGAAGAAGTGATGCCAGTCCATGGGATTCTTCATGCTAAGAGTTATTATTACCCATCAGGTTTATTAAGTACATGATGTTGATTTCACAAACATGTAACAATATATTAGAATAAGATAACCTGTTTTGAATGGGTGCCCTCCAGGAATAGGAGGCCCCAACAATTGCAAGGTTCACTTGTACCTAAAACCAGCTATACACGCACACAACCACACACACACACACACACACACACACACACACACACACACACACACACACACACACACACACACACACACACACACACACGCACCAATGGAAAACAGGATATATGAATAGAGTTTAAATATGACAGGCTTACTGCCTGTAACAAGAATAGCCATTTCTCCCATCTTTTCTGTCAAGTATTGTTCTGAAGTTGCCAACAATGTAAGCACAGACAAGTGACTCATACCTAGCAGCCTGTAGTAACTTAATCACTCTAGTGATTTGTTTGTGCCCATCCTGTGTCTATTTTCTGATTTCTCAACTCCATAGGAAGAATATCTGTGCAGCTGGTGATGAGAACCTTTTTCTGATGGACATATAACTTAATTATTTAAAAAAAAGCCAGTGAATTGGGATTGCTTTCATTGTTCAGAAACTACCTTTTTTGTTATGGTTATCTGTAAACCTCTGAAGGGGGGCTACCTGCCTGCCATAAAAGGCAATTGTTAGAATGCAGTGAAACAAGAACATCCCATGATTAGCATATGATAAAATGACTGTAGTTTGAATGCAATGAAACACAAACATCTAATGAACAATTTATGCAATGACAACAGTCGAAAAATATATTTTTAGACTGCTGCATATCACTTTTAAAATGCTTTGCATACTTAAGAATTTTCTTGCTTAGATTTTCTTACTAAATTGACTATTCTTTCTCTGGTAATTCCAAATCCATGTGCAAAAATAATAAAAAAGACGTTGCACCAAGGCTTGTGGTAGGGAAATAGTAACCATCTGTTTGTTCGTAGATTCAGAAGCCATAAAATGATGGCTTTGCTTTGTCTGCCCTCAGTCTGGACCTTCTGGCATGGCCACACTTAGATTACAAAATATTTATCTAGCTTCAGGAAAAGGGCATGCCTTCTATCAGTACATCCAAAACCTGGAAAAGCTCCTAAGCCGATAAACAGATTTAAATCCCCTGTGACTCCGTAGTGATTTTAACTACAGCTGTATGAAATTATCGGATGCTGCTTCATTCCTTTCCCTGAAGTTTCACATAGAACGATTCTTACATTGATCATACAATTTGATAAACATATTTAAAAATGTATAAATAGTAGACACATAGTAAACAAGAAACCTAGATATTTCCAGCTACACATATGAGTTTTAAGTGGGCTTTATATGTGGGGAATCTAAGTTAAATGTGTGTTATTATTTTAAATATCTCTTCTGTAGAAACAGATTTAAAATATATCACAAGTTTGAAAATGACACAAAATGTTTCTTTTGTAGTTTTTGCTCTTTGCTAAGTTAGATGTTTATCTGTAACCTGAGCTTCAGGCATGACATCATCTACATACTATAATGCCCAAGAAACAAGGTTCAGATGTTAGTTAATAAACTCACTCAGAAATTATTATAAAAGTTAGAAAACAAGTACTTATTTAGTCCAAAAAAGCATGTGCCTCACACTCGTTTTCTCTGAAAGAGAATACTTTTAAGAATGTTGCCTATATCAAGGCTAACTGCTCAATGTACCCCACATGTAGCTCCGGTTTAACACACAGTAATCTGTAATGTCCCACATCACATAGGTTTCAGCAGAAGGAGGCCATTGACTTGAGAAAAGGTTATTCCAGAGTCTGTAGTGGGAAACTTTGAGGCAACTGTTACTCTAAACTTAGCTTAAGGAATGTCCTGAATTGTGCTATTTCAAATTTCACAGGGCAGCACACATAATAATAAGTTTAGAAGAGAATTAAGCAGTTCATTGATCAAACACAAGACTGTAAAGTTAAAAAAATGGCAGGTTGAAAAGTATTGATAAATGATACGCTGTCATTTTGGACAGGGGTAATACAGGGCTTGTGTTAGGTTCTTTCAGCAGAAGACAATGAAGACAATGATAACTTAAACGGCAGATCATATTAAGACTGCAACATCTTTCTGTTTTAAATCAATTTTAAAATGTTTTGTTGTTGGGTTTATATTATTTATGTTTTATTTATTTGTATTTGTTAACTGGTTAGGTGGGCTGGTCATTTGATATTTTTCAGTCACTATACCGGCTCATGAAACCACATAAATATAATTACTATGACAGATGAACAAAAACATGATATAATAAACTAAGGAACAAATGAAAACAAGCACATACCAACAAATCAAGCAGGTTGTACTGACAAAAACAACTTATGAAACAATTTATACTGACCTGCAATAACGACTTGTGTAAGAATCTGCCTTTAGTATACATATTAGTGAGTATAACAACATTTACAGGGTTTACCTATTTACACATATATGGACATGTTATACAGATATTGAGACAATGTGCAGTCAGCTGAAACAGTCATGAGTTGTTCTACATTGGTAACAATCTAATTATTGTTTCTGTAACAAATGCATTTGTTGTCCTTCATCAGAATATATTTTAATTGTATTTTGTAAGTATCAAAAGTAGTTAATTTATCATATGGACCCTGGAATTGTATTCCATGATGCTGGCCCAATTTTACTGAAATCTCTTTCACTAGTAGCTGAGTCATATGGTGGTTGAATTGGATTAATGGTATTGCTGTCTGTACTTAGGGAGTAAAGAGGGTCCTTTATGAGTGTCTTCTTAAGTGGTGGGTAAGAAAGTAGGTGTATTATGTTAAATTATAAATAGTTGAGCAGTAGTTTGGCTTTGTTTGTTATGGGAAGCCAATTTAGTTTATTTAAAGCATCACATTTATGGCCTTTAGGATGTGCTAAATATGAAAACCTGTCAATTTTGTTGCTACTGGAAGTATATTGGGTAGTTCTGCTGGAATAGTATATTATTGTTAGGTGTGCATATTCAAGTTTTGGGATTAGTATAATTTTATCTATTGCTGTCCTTGCTTAACTTGCTCACAAGTGTGACATTTTTAATGTCTTTAGCAGATGCTATGTCTTTTGCCAACTGTATATGTGCGACAGATAAAGAACAGGGTTGGATCTCATATAAGAGATATATTTCTATATTTCTACACTTGGAATCTAATTATTTTCATCATCTGTGAAAAAGGACTTTGAGGATTCTTGGCTTTAGTGCATTTATTTGCAGTTTATTTGCAGTTTGTTGGCTGCTGTCCAGCACAGGATGCTGATGAAATCAGTTTGCATTTTTTCTTTGTAGATTACAGATGTTTTATCTGAGTTTGTTAGCAGAACATTATCTGCATCTCATGTTAAGTTTGTTGTGAAGTGAATTCAGTAAGACAGGTAGGCATAGCATGATGCCATTAACAACTAAGGAAAATAACAGAGGGAAAAGCACTGGACCCTGTGAGATCCCACTGTGTATAAAGTTCCTGTTTATGATATGACTTAATTTGACAATACTTTGGACATTTTGTTAAAAAGAAAATCATTCATCAATTAAAGTGTCCCTGCATTGAAATATATCAGTTTTATTTTTTCCAGTTGGAGTTTATAATTCACTGTGCCAACTGCTAGGATCATATCTAAGATTATTTAACCTTCTTATTTGTTGTAATTCATGTTGCTGTATATATTAATGATTATGGAATATAGTTAATTCTATGGTGGTGGTGCTGCGGTAGCGTTGTCGCCTCACAGTAAGACGTTGTCCTGTTCGATTCTCAGCTAGAGCTTCTTCTGTGTGGAGACATACGTGAATGGGCATTCCTTCGTTGAAGGTTGTGCATCAGGGCTGGCAACTCGGCATGTAAAAATCTACTGCCAATCATTAGCGGACACGAGTTCCACTGTGGCGACCCCTAACCGGGAAAAGCCGAAAGACACAACAACTAAATCCAGTTCTAAAGCCATGTTGTGAGTCAGATTCTAGTCCATGCTCATTTTTGGTTATACATTTGTTCATGTAGTAAAGTTCCTAGTATCTTAGCTGGGGGGGGGGGGGGCAAAGATTAGCTTTGGGCCTGATATTTTTAGGCATGTTATTCTGCTGTGCAGTAAGGAAATGATAATTGCATGTTTGAATTGGTAAGGCACAATGCCAGTTGTTAGTAAAATATTACAGACAAATGCCAAGGGCTTGTGAATTAGGATTGATGCAAGCCCTATAGGATGGATGTATTTTGGAGACGGCATCTGTTTTTTTTTTCTAACAGTTTTTTGACCTGCTTGGTGTTATACTCTTCCATTAGCCCAATGACTGAAAATCAGCAAGATCTAATTCCATTTACCAAACTAACCTAAGGATGATCATATGTTTATGCAAAAGCTGAACCCTTTAGTGAACAAGTGCCATTAAATAAAAAGATGTTTACATAGCAGACTTCTGTAAGAGTACTAATTTGTGTCTACCTTCTGAGGAAATCTCTTAGAATTTCTTGATATATTTTTTAGATCTATGACATAATTTCTGATTATTTAAACTATCCTTGAATAGCTCAATGTAAGTTTGTTTTGCAACAAGACAAAGAGCTGGACAGCAGACAGGTATTGTAGCTACCAATTTGCTCCTGACCTTGAAAACTTTAAGCTAGGTGAATGTGGTGCTATCCTTGAAAAAATCTAAAAAAAATCAGTTGAAATCTGATCTGGGCATGCCCAGACATGCTCCCACATTAAGTTTATAAGGTGAATGAGTTTGGTTTACAGAGAGAGAGAGAGAGAGAGAGAGAAGCAACAGAAGGTGCTCCTTGCAGTAACTGGTTTTAGGGAGTTCTGATGCCAGAAAAGTTCAGTGCATCAACCTTATTGGGGAAAAGGCCATACCTAAGGATAACATATTTCTGTCTTAGGGAAATTTAGAAACTAGAGCTATATGTATCTGTCTAGTGAAACTAGGAAGGATGCCAGTGTCTCTCTATACGAGAGCTTCAGATAGGATATAAGTTATTTATAGGCTAAAAAAGGAAATGTGCAGTTATGCTACTGTGAATTCTGTTCTGCAATGAAAACCCAGGTGCAAAATGCCTCAGCCAATAAATTCAAAGACTTTTTCTGTTCTTGTCTTTCACGTCCTATTTAAGGACCACAAATGTGATTTTGCTTTATATCTGGTCTGCTTAGGATCTGAGAAACTGAATATGTTGCAAGTATGAAGAGTAACTGATCAATAACTGTTCTTTTTGCCTAACAAATTAAAAAGACTCTATTATTTTTTATTTGATTGTGAAGAAACACTATGTTTATTATGAAAATTTTCTTTAGTTATTTAAGGACATTTTCTTCTAAGAGCAATATGTATTGATATTTTCACAATATCTGAAAATGAAGCCTGTGTTTGACATTACAAGTACAGATGATAAGCATCAGTTTCATACTGCTATTAAGGATGAAGGCAGTTTAGATTTATCATTTGTGTACCTTATTTAATATTGAAGTATACTCCCACCTATATCAATATTCAACATGTATGTATTAAAATGACTGTTTCTGTTAAGAGACCACTTGCTGGAGTAAAGTTTAAGTCTATGTAATTTTATAGGCATGCATACTATGGATTAGATAAAGCTATAGCAAAGTGGAATTTTATCAGTCCTCTCCATAATCTTATGGATTCATTTCCCTGTTTACAGTTAGCTTAGTGCAGTACACCACTGCAGTAAGACTGCACCATTAATAAATCACACACTAGGAAATAACAGTTAGAACAAAATTCTAGAATTCTAGAACTTTCCAAAATACTAAGAATAAAGATAAGTTGATGAAGGTCGGAAAGTTATTAAGTAAAGCTATTAAAATGCTAAGTCATCCGTTGACAGAAACTTGTCATCATCTCCTTTGAGAAAAAAGGCATTTTCAAGTGTGCAAGAGAAGTGGAAACTAATTCATGTACTATTTTTCATCACCTTACATATAATAGAGTTATAGATACTGATCCCTTAAAATTGCTAGCATCCTATGTGGGATATTTGCTCCATCTAAGAATACTCGGGAGTACTAGTCAACTCTTTTTGTTAATGTTACTGGTGTTTAATGACTTGCAGTTGGTCCAGTTACTGTTAATCCCAGGTCAGACTATGTTAACCCAGCAACCCCCATTCAACTTTGTGAGATCTCAGAAAAAAAGAGTTAAAGACTAAGAAATCTTGAAATAAACATTAACCTTGATCCCCAATCAATACCCACATTTTGATAAACATAACTGCTTCAGTAATAGCCAAATCACAGACTCACATTTATGATCTTTCCCAAACTAGTGGCCTTGTCTCTCAGGAGTCCAAAAATGCACTTATAATATTTATACCCAAATATTCTTCCCCACAGAACTCACAGGATATCAGACCTAGTTCCATCCTTTCTACTCTAAATTTTTTTAAATATAAGCAAATACAGCCTTTTAATCGTTAATTAATGGTTTCTGGGAAACTCACAATATACTGTCAGTGATTTATTGAACAACAGAAAAGATATATGCTAATATGGGGATTGGGCCTCTAATAGGTAGAGGTTTTTTTTTCATTAAATTGGCATTCAAGAATATTAATTACAAAATTCTCCTTTTAAACTCAAAGAATTACTAAATGTCATCACTGATGATGTTAATTGTCTAACTATCTATATTACTGACAAGGTATTTGAAATTTAGATTGGTAAAACAGTTTCTGATATGGATACACCAGAGTTGTGTATTTGGATGATTGTTGCATTTATTTTCATAAATGATTTTGCCTCAGATATTCCACCTGACACAATGATTCCTTTCCTCCATCTCTCATTGCCAAAAATAGATTCTACTTTATATGGGCCACATCACAAGCTTAAAGAAAACAGTGCTTTAAGCATATATGTCTACAGCAACCAAATGATTGAAAATACTGTATAAACTGATATGTATCTAAGGGTGCTCAAAGATCCCATCCTCTCATCTATTCCTCACACAGATATCATCACTGGCAGAGACACAAGTCAGCATAAAACCTGCAATTATATAAGTATATGAAAAAAAATCTATCTTCCTGAATCAAAACATCCCTAGTTATCGGTGTTCTCATTCCTTGCATGGAATTTCCCTTAATTGTAAACTACATCACCATCATCATTATCACTGTCATCTGGACTACTTCCTGTAAAATATACAGATATTAACCTTTCTCATATATATACATTTCACTGCTGCTACAGCCTCCCTATTACTATCAGCTTTCAAATGTAAGCATATATACAACCACTGTACAGTTCATTTGCAAAGTAACTCTAAAATTTTCCTTTATAATCAATAAAAAAATATTTTTCTCAGTTTACATCCCCAGTTTAGAAGGCCCCAGGATTAAAATGCTTTAGCAAAATAGTCCCCAACAATTGGAATCACTTATCACAAGAATAAGGGACATAGACAGACTGTGCAATATTCAGGAAGATACTAATTAACCACCTAAAAGCAAAAGAAAAATGCTGCTGTTTTTCAAAAGAATTGCTGACTCACCAGTTGCATTTGCCTCATCAGTGTTACCCTATATCATCTGCAATGGTGAGAATATCATCTGCAATGGTGAGACTATCATCTGCAATGGTGAGACAGGCACTTGTTTGAATATAAATATATAAAATAATACTCATGTTAAAAAGAACAATTTTAATTGCACCCACATTTAGCCACTGTTTTCCTACAAAGTAAGTAACTCAGTGTCCTTGCTAATGATAAAATATTTAATAGGAAACCAACCTCTAATTACATTCTGCTTATCTTTGTTTTCATGTATTAGGATGCAGCCTCTATACGAGTCAAACTGCTGTTATGCTGAGTGCAAAATGTTGATATTTGCCATTGCAAACTACTGCTATTAGGGGAGATCTATCACTATGTATTTGGAAATGACACCGGAATAACTCCCTTGTTCATTGCTTCATTTTCTTTTAACAGAGATTGTCTTTCAAAATGTCAGATGCTATACCTTATGAAACATAAGAGTTTGCCTTTGAGAGAGAGGAAACACTAAGAATTACGAATAAAATCCTAGATTTAGAAAGATAACTTTTTTGACACAAAAGTAAGGTATAATACATAGAATGGCAGATTGGTTAAAATGGTAGTATTTTACCAAAACAGAGGCTGAGTGAATCAAACTGGAACCACATAAACAAGTTTGTTTTAAAGAAAAAGCATTGTTAGCATGCCTTTCAGCTGTACTGATTTTGCAAAACATCTCTGATTGTGATTCATTTGTCCTGCCCCTGCAAATGTATGTTTTTTTCTGGTAGATTACTGAGGATTATAGTTGGAGAATAATATCAGAAATTAGATTCTCAGTACTTCTTGATGTAAAACCTGTCAGTATATTCAATTATTGACATTTTAAGCAAATTAAAGTAATACTCAACAATCATTCCTGTTTTAGGCTTCTTGGCTTGGTTCCTAACACTTAGGAAAAGGTTGCAAGCTATGAATGTCAGTTATTACAGCAGATTTTTTCTTTCAGATTATGAAGTTTAAGGAGAATAGCGCTATTGACAAGGCATACATGTTCAGGAACATTTGAGTGATGCAGCAGAGGGCAACATATATGCTGATGATAAGCTGCCTGTAATAGTGTTAGAAAAATAATGGTTGTTTATTAAGGGAGACATTGCTTGGCTGGTACAAAACCCTGGCTGGGGACTATTAGTAGATAGAAAATAAGTATATTCTGTGTGATAAAATATATTTTACTTGATAGTGTATCAAAACAATATAACATACAGGACACAACATTTTGGGAGAGGTTTGTTGAAATGCAGATTATAGTGGATGAAGAAGGGATAAATCTGAGTACCCATTCATAATGAGAGCACTGGTATGTAATTTACAATGGCAAGTATTAGATATGGTCCAGTGTGGTCAGGTGTAGTTCCTGTCATCCAAGATCAAAGACAAACACCAGTAGCAGCTGGTGGTCAGCTGAACAAAGGCCAAAACAGAGAGTAGACAAGACAAGTAGTGTACTGAGAATAATATAGCAATTTATAAGTTATTAAAAATAGGATAAAATGAAAAAAAAAAACATCTTCTAGAAATAATAACTGTACTGACCTTTAGTATTTCACTGGTTAGAAATTAGAACCAGCAATTATCCATTACATTCCCATGGAAAATATGTAGTTTCACTAAAACAGCCATCAGTGTCCTACCAATAACAGAAAGGCCATTTAGCAAAACATCTCCCCTTCCAACTTGGGATCTGCTGCTCCAGGACATTAAGTATGATAACAGTTAAATTATAGTGTACACTAAACTTCTGCATCACTAAACAGGTACTTGTGACTGCCACTGTTGCATAAGTAATGAGTAGTGGTTTAATATTACCCTGCGTACGTTAAATGAACTATCACACACTCCGGGTCACCCTATACCACTTCTGTCTTGGAGGGATAGTAAAGTCTGGTGCAGAACATTGCTTTCCTTTGTGCATCCCTAACATAGTTATCAAACCAACTCTAGCCCTTAGTCTTATGCCTTCATCCTGTACGTTTATATAGTTTGTTGCAAATCCATAGTCTTGCAATTCTGTCTAGTCGTGCTGTTTGAACCATATAACCAATATAAACAAGTGCAATGTTTCACAAACTGGTGTCAGTGTATTGACTGGTAATTGTCAGGATACATTAATCTCACTTTAAAGGGGCACCACAAAGAATTCATGCATGGAGAGGAGAAGGTCAGTAGCTGTATTAACAGATGCTTCTAAATTAATTATTAAACTTTTGCCATTAAGGCGGGCATTCTAAAAAGTGACCTCTTTATAGTAGCAGGTGACAGGAATATTACTAAACTGTTGCTTCTACTGAATTTTAACCATAAATTAAGGTTATGCATATTCACAAATATAAAAAAACATTTAAAACTTTAAGTATGAAGTATTTCATGGAGCAATAACTGGATACGGTTCTTCAAAAGTGTTTTGGAATTATTTAGTATATGCTTGAACTGTAACATTTTATATGTCAAGAAAGAAAAATAAACAAGAAGGGGAAACATATAAATTAATGAAGCTGGTTTCTTGATTATTATGGTACTTGCAGGTGATACAGAATCATTTGCAAATAAAAAAGTAATAATGTTTGAGTCTGTAAAGGATACATTTGTAATGGATCAAATGTGGAATATCAAGATGACAGTTAAAATTAAATACATTTGGAACATTCTTTTTTAATACCATTATTGAATTATCACTTAAGACATAGGCAAACATACATTTATATAGAATGCTCAAAGTAACAAACATTATACATCCCATACATGCTTTTATACAATTATCATCAATCCAACATTAAATAAATTGCTCAACTCTATCCCTCCATTAAACCTTACTCCTCCTCCTAAACATCATTCTGCATGTATTAACACATTTTCCATTTTTTCTATGCAGTTTGTTCCTACCCTTTTCTAAAGATCCTACTTCAAGACCTTTTGTCGCTGTTACAATATTTACAACTCTAAATAAAGTTGGTTTAGACTTTGATTTTCATTTTCTAGTAATTGCTTTTATTGGTACCCACCAGAATTAAACTTAGCAAGGCCTTGCTATGTCTAGGCAATTCAGATCATGTAGCACTGCTCAAAAATATTTTTTTTAGTAACACCGATTTGCTCACCTAATATTTCTATGAGAGTACTCTGCAGAACCAAAAGTAATAAATAACCACAAAAAATAGCACAAATAATCGCTGTTGAAGAAAGACACATAGGGTCAACAATGTAAAATTGAGCTCTTTTGTTCCTTTATTAAACAAATGGAACTTCATCAGATAGCTTCACCATAAAATACAATGCTTTAAATAACAGAATTCAACCAATCACTATCTCTTGTCAGTTAAGTAAAATGGTCAAAATCCTTAATCTATTACTTTAAAGATATGGTGAAAAGACTTGAATGAATCCATAGCTGTACAATTTTAATACTACCTCCAAGTGTAAAACCTCCAACAATTGCAATAAACAAATAAATTACATTTCACACTAAGGAACCAGCTAATGTTAAATGATTTTTGTTACAAAAAAATGTAAAAAAAAGTAGAAAAATACAACTAAAAAACATATGAGACAGCAGTTCTTTTTTGAGTTGATTTTCTATCTTGACTACACAAAAGGCAGGACATGACAAAAAATTCACTACGCATGCAACACCCTTGTTATTACAGTCAAACATCCCTGAAATGGGAAAGACCTTGTTGTAATGCCCTATTATGATATTAGTAGTTTCATAAATGAATCTGTTTTCCTTGCATGCACCACATTTTTTCATTTTCCCTAGTTTAAAGTTGTCTCATTTGCTATTTTTTTTTTCTTAAATAAATTTTCATGCTTTTTCCTTTTCTATAGATTATTTTGAGAAGTGAACTTAACTTGTCCATCAACCCAAAGGCCCCAAAAATGCCACCCTAATTTTTCTCAATGATGTTTCTAGTAGCAAAAACATTGTGATCAAAAGTCAGTAAGTCAGACCAATGTCAAGATCATTTTTCATAGGTCTAAACTGAAAATCAGGGCGCCTTAGTAAAGGGGGATAGTGTGTATATCTGTCCCTTAAAACTATAGACCCTTGTTCAGTTAACAAGTCGGTGGGATAATTCCCTTGCCTAACCTTTCCCTTCAAAGTACATAATTCATTGAGAAAGCATGCATCATCCTTAGGGAATTACAGCAAGATGTTCCCCATTTCAGGGATGTTTGACTGAAACATCAAGGGTGTTGTAAATGTAGCAAATTGCTTGTCATGCCCTAAATAAAATAAATAAAAATGAAACAGGAAATTGGTAAATGAAGCATCACTGACTACAGTGAGATGGAAGAAGAAACATCAATAACTTATTATAAAAAGTGTATTAACAAGGACAAAACTTGATGTATTAGGTCTACCAGGAACATTTTTTATGATTCTTTAGTTATAGTGATTGAGATTCTATAATCTTTCTGGATTTCTTGGAAAATAGGCACGATCCCATAAAAATTAACATTTTTAAACAAGTAAAAAAAGAGGATACTATATGACAACTGAAACAACAAGCTTTATAGTTTGACTTGAATCAGAATACATACTTTTGGTGTCTGTATATGTATTCTACATAGATAGATAAGATGAAAAAGAAAGGACATGAGGAGAAAAAAGCTGTGGTATGCTACAGAAATAGAATATAACATTCACATTACAATAACCGCATAGAGTGGCATTTGCATATATCAGTGGCCAAAAGACTCTTAAAGTAAAGTAATATGAAGACAAGTAATGCTGAAATAGTTAAGAAAGGCACTATTTTGAAAAATATGCCACGATGGAGTTTGTGTTACATTGTGATTTTAGCAGTTAGGGAAGCAATAATGACTATATATCTTTTGGCTCCAGAAGTTTGTTAATGTATATGTAAGAGATGGAAAAGAAAACTGTTATTGTAATTCTAATCTGGATCCTAGCAAAAGTCCCAAGACTCTTCTCAACCACGGGTACAGTAACAAACCAGCTAAAGAGCCACAATTTATCTATAAACATGCACCTCATGTAATCACCTTCATCATGAGTAAATCTGTAACATAAAAAACTTATAAGATTACCCTTGCTAGAGCAACTAATTTCTATTTCTTTAGTTCCATTCTAACTGAAGAAAGTGTTTTACCATGTGGCTCCTATGGTAAGTTTATATAAAGTTATATAAAGTTCTTTTAACATCTAACTGAAGGAAGGAGCTATAACTATTGAGAAATGTTACCACTTGGGTTAAGATAATTCCAACTGCTTCCTTTTCCATGTAAATTTGTGACCTCACTGTTGGAAAATACATATACAGTAACACTATCAGGGGGTTGCATGGCTAACGGGCATGCTGTTGCATGAATGCCCTGCTTTTAAATTGTTTCTATTTTTTGTGATGTCTTGCTGTTGGTGAGTTGGGGATATGATAAGTTAGATTTGATGGAACGGTTCCTCATTGATTTGGTTGGCAATAAGCTAGTGTGAATCCAAATACATATGCTAAAGCCCTTATCAAGAAGTAGGCATACATGATCACTAACATGCAGGCCGAAAGATTTCTTGAGAGGCATACATGACTTTATAGATTCAAATGCCCTAGAGAAGCTAATCTACACTCCTACTAGGGGAACAAATATTCCAGATCTGGTACTCACAAATATAGGTGAGTGCTGCACCCCACTAGTGTGATGTCCTCAGTGGTGAGATCAGATTCAAAAGCGGTCTCCCTTGGAATAAAGTTAAAACTAATCCCCCCACCTAACCCCAAAAACTTTAATAACTTCTCTAAGTAAATTAGCCCTATTAAGGGACAGCATAACTAGTTTTCAAGCTCCCCCAAATCCAAAAAACACAGAAACCTATGCAGAGGCATACACAAAAGCCCTGTATGGCCATATAGACAACTGTATAGAAACAGCAAGACCAGACCATAATAAACCCATATCAAACCGCAAAAAACAAGCCTCCCTAGTAGACCCCACTGGTATTAACAGGGTGCACACCAAAAGAAAGAAAATTCTGTTGAGCAGTAAGACGCAATGTGCACAGCAGAGCAAAATGTCCCTCAATAGCCTAAGCAAGTAAATCAGGGAACTATTCAAATCTCTGAAAGCATTCTTTGAGGTGAAAATAACCTTCAAAGCTAAGGATAACCATATGGCATTTTTCAGTTGTGTCCACAGTCTTAAGGGCAACACCCAACAATGTGGAATTAGTTGTATAGGCATCAACAAATCCACCTCAAATTTCCCCTCCCCATCACCCAAAATTCTTTCCCAGGAAACTCTCTCCACCACTCCACCTCCAATTGCCACCAAAGAACAGGTTGACTCTATGCTCTCTAAAGCTCAAAACATGACTTTAGTGGGGCCTAATAATATACCATGTTACCTCCTAAACATATTAAATCAGGACTAATCAGGCCCATTAGGATCTCTATTTAACCGCATCTTCTGGACTGCCTTTGTTCTGGTAGACTGGAGGAGAGCAACAGTGATCCCTCTGCATAAATGAGGACCATATTCTGACCCGGGAAATTACAGACCCATAAGTTTGATTGGTCTTATATGTAAGTTCTTGGAAAGAATAATCATAGACCTGATAAACAATGACATAGTAAACTTCCAAACACTGGACCTGACCCAGTTCAGCTTTGCCAAGAGCAGGTCATGCCTACTGAATCTGGTGGATTTCTTTGAGAAAGTCACTAAGCCCATGGATGAGGGTAAAACAGTACATACTACCTATGTCAAAATGGACAAAGTATTTGACAAAATTCCCCACTCAGGTATGATAAATAAACTCACAAAACTGGTCAAAATATCCATAAATCACCAGATGGATAACCATTTGACTCATGGACAAGAGATATGTGGATAAGTGGATAAATCCAGATCCAGCAAGAGGCCAGTTACTAGTGGTGTGCCATAGGGCTTAGTGCTGGGACCACTCCTGAGACCACTCCTGTTTGGAATATATTTCCGTGAAGTCACGGCTAATGTGGAAGACCTCTTGATGACAAAGTCTGCTGTTTGCTAGATGACTGCAAGCTGGGGGCAGTCACTGAATCCTGCAATGATGTAGACATCCTTCAGAAGGGTCTAGATCAGACAAATGATTGATGCCAGAACTATAGCCTAAAACTAAATGTGAAAAAATGCAGTATCATACCCTTTAGGAAGTCAAATACCCCTGCAAATTACAACACCAATAGCGTACCCCTAAGAGTATACTCAGAGGTGAGAGATCTAGGTTGGGTTCATATTAAAACACCGAACGCTGAAAACAGCGAATGGTGTTTCATTGACATATATATATATATATTCAGCGAAAGCTGAAAATGTCGAAACCACAGAACAGCGATTTCTTTCCTAGGGAAATAAATCACTGTTCCAACCCCAAACAAAAAAAAAACATTACACACTTCCAAACACAAACACACATACCCTAACCCTAATTATACCCCCCAAAAAACAGTAAACAACTAAATATACATATGCACGTAACCCAACCATACATCTAACAAAAAAAAAAACAGTAAACATTTTAAAACATATGTACTTACCTTAACCCACTCCCTAACCCTAAGGTCAGTAACTCTCGCACATTTACATAAACCGTTCCAAACACATACACACTTACCTTAACCCTAATTCTACCCCCCCAAAAAACAGAAGTAAACAGCTGAAAACAATACACACGTAACTCAACCATACATCTAACGCAAAATAAAAAAACAGTAAACACTTTCATACATATGCACTTTCCTTAACCCGCACCTTAACCCTAAGGTCAGTAACTGTTGCACAATTACGCTCGGGAGCTATACTGGACAAGGGACCACACTACATTTCAGAACAGGCAAAGCAACAAAGTGGTCAATCGACTTCGTTCCCAGGGAAAGTTTTTGCTGAACAGCCGCTTTGCTGTTTTGCCTGTTCGCCCTACATGTGTCAACGAAAACGCATTCGACAAAATGCATTTTCGTCATTCTAATAGGAACCCATCTAGGTTCACAAATAGATAGTAGCCTGAACTTTGACCGCCATGTATCCACAGTTGTGTCGAAGTCCTTCTGTGGGACACAACTTATAAGTAAAGGTATGGCATCCAGATCCTAGGAAATTATAGTCCCACTGTACTCTGCACTCATTAGACCAATAATCAAGTACAATGCATCATTTGGCATATACTTGACTGAACAAGCTCAGAGGTTCCTCAGAAAGAAAATACAGGGTGTAAACAACATGCCCTATGCAGATAGACTAAAAGCCCTATCCCTTTACTCTCTCCTACTGACTATTAAGTGGTGACTTATGTCTGGCCTACAAGGCTCTCACAAATCCAGCTCTGATGGAGCTGCCACACATCTGCAAGTCAAACAACACAAGGCTCACCCAATCTAGGAATTTAAACGTAGTCAGCAACTCAACCTAAACATGCTGGAGAGACGGATATGTGTCTCAGACATTGCAACTTCTTTGGAACAGGCTTCCTATTCACATTAAAGCAAAGCCCTTCCCTGGCCCTCTCCAAATACAGTTTGGATCAATGTATGGGGAATCACAAATACACACCTGGGGTAGCACCTATGTCCCTTATGGGCAGGAGAAATCTCTAAGATACTCAAGGCATAGACTAAAATCCATGCCATCCTCTTGCCCATAGGGGCCAAATATTGGGTAAAATCAGGATATATTGGCTAGGCTTGTAAAGGCTCTTAAACCTTTAGCCTACTAGTCCCCTACAAACCTGTGAACCTATAAGTAGAATTCCATGGCCTAGACCATGATGTCTTGCCTATCATCAGAGAATGTAGAAATTACCATTTTTTACAAGGCTATTTTAGCAGATAAGAATCAAAGGAAATAAAACATATTCTTGATAGACAAATCTGTCAGAAGTATTATATATAGCAGGAAGATAGGCATCCTGGAAAATACATAGCATAGCAGCAGATAAAGACTGTGTCTGTTTATGTCACTCTATAAGAAACAATTATTAGCAGAGACTACATAAAACAAATCTAAATGTCTGCTCTTTAAAACATAAAACATCAGCAATCAGCTGTCTTTTAGGTAAGGACTACTGGACACAATAACGATCCTTTTGAATTCACAACACACACACGCGTGCACACGCACGTGCACACACACACACACACACACACACACACACACACACACACACACACACACACACACACATACACCATACAGTACCTTTCAATCTCTAAGTGCAAGAAATCTGGACAAAGCCAAAATGGGGACAATGCCCCAAAATCAGTGAAAGATTTTATATATTTATCTTATAAACTTAGAAAATTGCTAGAATAACATATTTTGCATTGCTATGCAATTTCTGAAGGATATGAACTCCGAAACTCAAACAGGTTATTATTTAGTGAGTTCCATCCTCAATGATTTCCTAGAAAACCACAAATTTTATGCTGAAAAGACTAAAAATATGAGGAAAAATTTGAACATTCTGTGAATATCTGGGCACAGTTAAGAAGTATCACATACACACACACACACACTTGCACGTGCGCCCGCGTACCCACACACACACTGAAACGCTAAACTTTTTAGACGATAATTTTCCATATTCACTGATAAGCTAAGAACTTTCCATGTTAAAAGCATAGTTATAATTCCCGAGACTTAAGATGGCATGCATTTTGCATTCAGTCGCTAAGTAGTCACCTCTCCATAGTCAGAAAGATATTGACTAGAGTCACAAATTCTGGATCATTCTCTTATGACATGTCACCAGCCTACATACTGTTGGTTGCCCCATTTACTGCACTTCTACTAACAACAATAACAAGTACAAGTGTGAAGGAAGATTAAGTGCTGGACTTGTAGAAGTATAGTAGGATAATACTTATTTCAACAACAGGTAAAGACTTACAAGTAGAAATCTACCAGTCAATAAGCACACTATGTCCACTAAGAAAGATTGCAGAAAAACTGTGCAGCCCTGCAGTGTAGACAGATAAAGGCCTAAGTACAATCCAGGCAGCCCAGGTTCAGTTACTGACTTGGGCATCTGACAGTGCTGGCAGGGTGGATATGCAAATTTATACTGGGGAAGGGATCATACTGAATATCCCTCCACTATGGCTCAGGCAGAGGCTGGAACTTTGAGAGATGATGCTGGGCAGGGGACAGAGAAGATTGGCCTATCCCTATGGACCAATGGGCAGAACACACACTCAGGATACTCTGTATTACTTTCTCACCAGATGATGTCATTAGCATGTGCGGGTGGGACTTCAGGCAACAAAAACAGCATCAGATGCAGAATGACAGTCCCTGCCTGCCCTGTCTCACTTAACTTGCTCGGCAAATCTTTAACCCTGTCAGCTTGTTCAAGAAGAAGGAGGACTCCATGCTTTAGCAATCTCTTGCTAGACAGGCCCACCTGGTGTAGATCACAGTGGGGCGTTTCCAGGATGGGACATCTGCGGATCAGGATTTATAGGGGCAGGCAAGGCCTGAAATCAGTAGCAGCAGCCAAATATCCTGGCCTTCCCCCTCACAGATAAATAACTAAATAAATAAATAAAAACTTCTAGAAAAAAATAGATGATGCAACCACTTTGAGCATCAAGTGTGTTACACGGTATTCTCAGGATAGCAGAAGATGGATTGCCAACTTTGCACCTGTGGCAGATCTAGCCACTCGACCATGTAAATATGGCTCTAGGTGATTTGGGCATGTTGACTAATGCCACCAATTGGGCATGGGTATTTGCTGATGATAAATGGGTTAAGGACCCAGCTCACTCTTACCTATGACAGAGACCCATGCTAACAGTCAGAGGGGTGTATGTACCCCAAATGGCCAGTGTCCATTCACCATAAAGCCCTGCAGCCGACCGGTGTCCAGTTGCTCAGCCTGGGTTACTTGGGATTGCGCTACTGAGTGGAGGCCGGACATAAAACCAAACAATCTGCCAAACTAAGAATTACTACAGTCAGTGTAGATTCACTGACAGGACAGAGGTTGGAAGTGGTTGATATAATGGTAAGGAGGAGACTAGACAGCCTATGTATCCGGGAGACAAGATGGAAGGCCACTACAGCAAAGCCACTTGGCTTGGATCCACAGTCTACTACTCAGGGGGAGGACAGGTGAGAAAGAGTGTGGGAACTGTGGTAAAGGAGAGGCTTCAGAAAGCAGTGAGGGATGTCATCAGAATTAGTGACAGACTCATGGCAATCAGACTCCAGTGTAGTGACAGGGCAGTATTTATAATCTCAGCCTATGCCCCACAGCAGGGTTGTGATAGGGAGGGAAAGAGTGAATTCAGACAGCAGCTGCAGGATCTACTAGATAAAGCAGATGAACATGAATTGATGTTAATAAAGGGTGACATGAATGCACATATTGGGAAAGACAGAACAGGATATGAGGACAGCTTGGGCTCACATTACTGGGGCAACAGGAATAAAGAAGGGGAGGCCATTCTAGGCCTCTGTCTGGCAAATGGATTGATAGTAGCCAACACATTGTTCATCAAGAACGACAGTCACAAGATCACATACAAGAGTGGCCAAATTACAACTCAGGTAGGCTTCCTCCTAGTAATGAAAGGCTACTGGAGTAAAATCACTGATTGCAAAATCATCCCCGGTGAGACAGTAAGCCCACAACATAAACCACTGGTTGTCACAATCAGTTTCAAGAAGTGGCCAGAAAAGGCTCTTAGGTCAACAGAGACCAGGGTTAAAGACCTGGAAGTTTACTGCAGGACTTACTTGATAAGTAAGGAGGAGGCTGGATAGCCTATGTATGGTGCTCAGTTGACAGGAGCTGCTCTATATTTGGTGACTTAGCAAGAGGTATGGAGAGTTTCTACTGAAATCCAAAGCATCCACTGATAAAACCTAAAAGATAAGTATATTTTAAGCTTCTGCTGCACTTTTATAATTGTATTTAATTGAACCGCTACCTCATTTCTGCTGTTTTTGCCTGCTTTTTTTTCTGCACTTTTAATATTGTTACTGTTGCCTTAAATAGCACAGACTAGACTCAGGTCTGATGAATCTAGACTGTTAATGTTTCACTTGGGCACTAAACCAGTCATCTTACATTAGGAGGGCTTCCCTGCACCCTTGTGGCAGAAGTGGGTAGATCAAGCCCCATCTGAGTTGGGGATAACTGGACAAAGGCTCATTGTGTTTTCCTATTGGTAGCTTGACTTAAAAGTGTTTATTTCAGCTTGTATTTAAGCTTAATGTTTCTGCAGGCTTATGCTCAGTTAACCAGAGCTGGTCTGAGTTTGGCAACTTTAGCCAGAGGTCTGTAGAATTTCTGCTGAAATCTAAAGTATCCACTGCAAAAACAGTATATTTTAAGCTTCTATTGCATTTGTATAATTGTATTTAATTGAATTGCTGCCTAATTTTTGCTGTTTTTACCTGCATATTTTCTGCACTTGTAATATTGTTGCTGTCACTTTAAATAACATAGACTAGACTCAGATCTGCTGAATCTAGACTGTTATTGTTACATCTGAGCAGTAAACAAGCTATCTTACATTAGGAGGGCTTCCCTGCACCCTTGTGGCAGAAGTGTATAGATCAAGCCCCATCTGAGTTGTTGATTGCTGGAAGAAGGCTCATTGTGTGCTTTCCTATTGGTAGCTTGACTTGTGCACTGATTAGTGCTGCCATATTGATCATCTCTAGCCTACACAAGTAATAACCCCCTCTGGTAGTCTTGAAGCAAAGTCTGGTCAAATTAGCCCATTCCCTTCCCTAATAGAACATACAGTAAGAACCTACAATAGCGAATGGGCAGTTTCTCATTATCTTGCTGACCAGCCTGACTGACATGGGCATCCTGAGGCAATATAGCAATTGCCCCATGTACACTGACAACCAATTACTCCAAAAACAAATAAATACTCCGTGAGTGACATAATTATATTATGAATTTAGAGACAATACTCTCACGTAATTATAAATCAGACAACAGTTTGTCAACACACATACATCACCTCCCATACTAAATAAGAACATGACACATAAATTCACATATGTGGAGGTACTCACTAGAAGCTTACCAAAAGATCAGAGACCTCCCAAATAGAAACCAGCTGCACACACAGCAATGCAAAAAAACAAACAACACATAATAACAGACACACACACCAGTGTCTCAGCAAATTAGCCCATAAGGCATAAGACCTCAAAACCTAATATATTGGTCATAGGTGACTTCATAGTGAGATACACAGATGTTCCCCTCACCAGGCTGGATAAGGAGAGAGTTATGTTTAGCTGCCTGTCAGATGCCAGGATCCATCAAGTCACACAAGCACTCAAGTCACTCACCAACTGCCGTTATAACTCTGTCATAGTCCATGTTGGGATGAATGACTTCAGATGTACCTCTCTGGACTATATGAAGAAAGACATGACAGAGCTCTCAGATTATGTGTCCCAGGCAGGTATGACCCTAGCCATAAGCAGCATTCTCCCTTCACCAAGGATGCTGCCATAATACAAACAAAAAATTATTGACGTTAATTGATTGACTTTAACAATTGGCTTAGCTTCTGTTGTCAGTCCAAGGGGATCCAATATCTGTCAGCCTGCGAAGAGATAGTTGACAGGCCATGCTGCTTTGCCAAAGCTGGTCTGTACCTGTCTCCTCTAGGCTTTTGGATATTAGCAAAGGCATTAGCCACCCCTATTATGCCTTTTTTAGGCAGTGTCAAAACAATCAACCTCCCGATGTAACAAAATCCTTTCTCGATAAACTCAAGGTTCTGCTGCTTAGTACTAGGAGTCTAAACAGGAAACTGCACTCCCTGGAAGCACTCCTCATCTTGGAAGATGCTGATGCCTGTGCAGTCACTGAGACATAGTTCAAAGCTGTGGAAAGCACCCAGTCTGTACAGGGCTATAATGCCTTCCAAACATTCAGACCAACAACTGAGCATGAAAGAACCAAAAGAGAAGGTTTATCCATCTTCATTAAGGACATGTACACCTTGACACTGGTCAAACAGCATGACTCTCTCAAGCTACTGCATGTCCAATTAACTATAGGCAAAACACCCTACCACATCACTGCTAACTCCACCATGAACCAGGAAAAGCATACCTGAACGAACTTACTGGAGTCACTTTTCATACAGACAAACACCCCAGTTATGGATAACTTTAACTATCCTTCCATCGACTGGGAAACATACATGACCACAAACCAAAGGTTCGTGGATTTTGTCAATACAAATGCTCTGGAACAGATAGTCAGTACTCTTAACAGGGGGCTTAAATGTCCTGGACACAGTATTCACCAACATGGGGGAGCACTGCTGTCCCCCCTGTGTGAAGCTCTCCCTGGTAAGATCGATTATAAATCAGTCTCGTTTGACATACGTTTATCAAGCTCAAAAAAGCTTAAAGATTTCTCCAAAACAAATTACCTCCTACTAAGCAATGGTATAGGTTTCAAAGCCCCCACAATCACAGATAACACAGAGTCCTATGCAGAAGTGTATGCCAATTCCCTGTATAACCACTTAAGCAGTTGTATAGATATGGCTATACCTGATTGGATCAAAATCAGGTCTTGACAAACAAACAAGCCACCCTAGTAGACCCCTAGTATAAACATGCTATACAACAAGAGGAAAAAAACTAATGTCTAAGAACAAGAGGGAACAGGTTCAGCAGAGGAAGATTTCCCGATGTAGCTTAAACAAACAAATCAGAAATTGTGTTAAGTCCTCCAAAGCTAGTTATGAGGCAAATATAGCATGCCTATCAAGGACAATCACAAGGCATTCTTTAACTATGTCTGAAATCTGAAAAGTAATTTCCAGTTATGTGCCAAAGTGGTACTGGACGACACCACCCATACTCTATTGGAAGAAATAGCCTACCTGCTATCTGAAAGATTTGGCACAAACTTCACCCACGTCCTCACCAGTCATACCCCAAAGTATACCTGCCACCATTCCCCAGTCTATTATCTCAAGAGAACAGGTCAAATCTGTACTCTCCAAGGCTAAAAATACGCCTTCATTGGGACAAGATAACACTCCAGGTTGCCTTTTAAGCAACCTAAAACATGATTTAACAGGCCCACTTAGTTCCCTCTTTAACCACAGCTTGAGAACTGGTTGTGTTCCAGCAGAATGGAATACAGCGATGGTAATCCCCTCTGTACAAGGTGGGGACCGTCAACCAACCCTGGGAGCTATAGACCCATAAGCCTAAATAACCTCATCTGCAAGGCCATGGAAAGAATCATTATGGACCTTGTCAACTAGGAAATCTGTTAGGTAATTACAAAACTCTAGAACCAACCCACTTTGGATTTATTAAAGGTAGATCGTGCTTGTTAAACCTGGTTGATGTCTTCGCGAAAGTCACCAAAGCCCTGGATGAGGGAAAGACAGTACATACCATCAACATTGACCTAGCCAAGGCATTTGACACAATTCCCCACTCAGGTATTATCGAGAAACTCTCCCAAATGGGAAGTAATCCTTATGTCGCTAGATGGGTAGCCAATTGACTCAATGACAGGACACATACTGTTAAAATAGGTAACTTCACCTCTAGTAGAAGACCAGTCACCAGTGGTGTACCACAGGGTTCTGTGCTGGGACCTTTACTGTTTGGAATTTACTTCTCAGAAATCCAGGCAAATGTGGATGGCCTGTGGCTGACCAAGTTCGCTAATGATTGTAAACTGGGTGCAATTACTGCTTCCCCCAATGATGTTAACATACTGTAGAAAGGGTTAATGCAGACAAATGATTGATGCCAAAGTTACTGATTAAAGCTAAACACAAAAAATGCATTACTATTCCCTTTGGAAAAGCTGACTTCCCTGATAATTACACTAAAGACAGCACCCCTTAAGTATAGACCCAATGGTATGTGATCTGGGTACACAGGTTGACAACAATCTGAACTTTGACCACCAAGTTTCCAGAGTGGTAAGGAAAGCCTTCTATGTGGCACATCTCATAAGTAAGGGCATTGCATCTAGATCTAAAGATGTTATAATTCCATTATACTTGGCCCACATCAGACCAATAATTGAGTACAATGCTCCCTTTTGCATGTACCTCACCAGACACCTGTAACAGCTGGAGAAACCCCAGACGTTTCTCACCAAGAAAGTACAAGGTGTCCAAAACAAGACCTAAACAGAAGGACTAAAAGCCCTGTCACTGTACTCTGTCTCCTACATGCTGTTAAGAGATGACCTGTGCCTGGCCTACAGGGAGGTCTCTGACCCTGCCCTAATGGAAATGCTACACATTCGCAAATCAAATTGCATAAGGGTCACTCACTCCAAGGATCTTAACCTAGGCTGTGACATGAACAGATCATGCTGGAGAGACACAGACATCTCCCAGAGACCACTACTTCTCTGGAACAAGCTCCCAATTCAAGTGAAAAAGAGATCCTCCCTGACCCTCTTCAAACGCAAACTGGATCAATGGATGGATGACCACAAATTCACTCCTGGGATGGTGCTCATTTCCCTCATGAACAGAGGCAATTGGTATTAATTACCATAGACTGTTATCTCTGTAAACTTCATTCACCTAACCAACGACAACTGGGGCAACTCAGGATAAATATGGCTAGGCTTGTAAGGACTCTAGGGCCATTAGCCTAATAGCCATCTATGAACCTATGAACTGGATACTAAGGGCTCTGGCACCTGAAGTAGAAGAGGAACAAGAAATAGGTTGAGTTGAAGGGCTCAAAACAGCATGTGAGGACTACAGAACAGATTATGTGGCTGAGATAGGTATGGAAATAAGGTACATAAGGAAACCTTGTGGTGGATTGCAGAAGTCCAGGAAGTCATCAAAAGAAAGAAGGAGTGCAAGAAAAAGTGAGAGATAGAAAAGAAGGACAAGACCAGGAAGGAATACTAGCTGGCTAATGAAAAGACTAAGAAATAAGTTGCAATAGTAAAGAACAGGGCATTAGAACTGCTGTACCAGCTTCTGAAAAGTGACTTGGTAGATGGCACAAAAAAAAAAACACATGAAGTTACAAGGCAAAGACAGAAAGATAAGGAAGATAGTCAGACACCCTTCATAAGGGACATCAGCAACAACCTGCTTACCAATCCACAGGACATCAAAAGCAGATGGAAGGAGTACTTCCACCAGCTTCTGAATGAAGAAAACCCCACAGTAGCTGTACTGCCCCAGACACAGCCTACAATCAGAGAAGAGGAAAAGCCCACCATAGAAGATGTGACATCATCAGTAAGGAAAATGAAGTCATGGAAACCAGCAGGCTCAGATGATGTCACAGCAGACATGATAAAGATGTTGGGTGAGATAGTTGAGAAATGTCTGCTGACGGTACCCATGGCAGTGTGGAGAGAAAGACGTATCACAGATGACTGGAGAATAAGCATGCTAGTGTCAGTGTTCAAGGACAAAGAGGACATTCACAACTGTGGGAAATACAGAGGTATCAAACTCCTATCGCATTGCATGAAAGTTCTGCAGGTGATGACTGATAATTTAATATGCAGAGTAGTAGAAAGTACATTGGAAGATGAGCAGTTTGGATTCAGATCAGGATGCATCACAACTGACTAGATGTTTGCAGTGAGCCAGATACTTCAGAAGAAGCTAGAAATGAGGAAAGTATCCAACCTTGCATTCATAGACTTGGAGATAGTATATGACAAGTTCCCTAGAAAGCTGGTTTGGGCAGTTGTGCAGTGATCTGGAGTCCTAGAAACACTGGTAGAAAACATTCATAGAATGAATGCAAGCAACTTACAAGGACCCAATGACTCATGTATGAACAGTGTTTGGTCTCACAGAGGAGTTACCAGGGGGAGTGGGTGTGCATCAGGGTTCAGTTCTGAGCCCTCTGCTGTTCCTACTGGTGATGGACTACATTAGTAAACAGCTCAGAGGGGACAGATCAACAAATTTGCTATACGCAGATGATGTGGCATTATAGGCGGATTCTGAGAAAGGACTTTAGCAAAGGATAGGGAAATGGAATGCAAATCTGAAAGCACATGGAGTGAAATTGAGTACAGATAAGACAGTTTTTTACGGCTGCAAATAGTGGAAATCAGAAGACAATGAGAACTGTGAAAGAAGGGAAAATAGTGGAACAGGTTAACAACTTCAAGTATCTGGGAGGGGTGGTTAAGGAGAAGGGAAGTCTGAATGAGGAGGTGAAAGCTAGAATCAAAGGGGCTGCAGCCAGATGGCACAGAGTGCAGGGTGTACTGCATAACAGAAGAGTGCTAAAGAAGTTGAAAAGTAAGGTGTAGAAAACAGTGGTTTGACTTGTACTACAGTATGGTACAGAAACTAGGGCAGTAAAGGTACAGCAATTGAGGAAGCTAGAAGTGATGAAGATGAAGTGGCTAAAATGGGTGGTAGGATGCACACTGTGGGACAGACAAAGAAATGATGACAAAAAAGCAGAAGCAAAAGTATCTCCAATTGCAGAAATCAAAGAGAGCAGATTATGGTAGTTTGAGCACACATGCAGAAAAACAGAAGACAATTTGGTGAAGAAGATTTGGGACAGACAGGTAGAAGGCATGAGGAAATGAGGGTGTCCAGAAAAAAGGTGAATGGATTGTGTAAAAGAAGACCTGTGACTGCCAGACATGAGTGTCGAAGAAGGTAGGAGAGTGGCATTGATGATGGTGAGGTTGACATGACACCCCAACCCTTTGTAGAAAATGGGAAAAAGGGGGGGGGTGATGATGCTGATAATGATGACGATAACTGTGCTATGATAAATGCCACTATGAATACATTGCATACCTGGATTTGTACAAGGTCATTGGCACCACCTTATTGATGCTGATATGAGCTCAAAGTCTTACAATGGCTCAAAAAATACCTGTCAAAACAAAGAGACAGGGCAGCTTTTTATTGCTTTATGATGTAAAACATAGTGTGCTATAGTGATCTATAGTAATGCCTTTAATATTCACAATATTTATAAAGACAATGGCTGAACATGAAAGTGACGGCAAATTACTAAAGTATGCTGATTACCTTTCTATTCTATGGAACTGTAATAGAATACTGGCATTAAATCATTTATTTCATTCTAGTTATTACACACTCACCCGATGACAGAAAGTACAGTTTTTTTACCTACCATAAATGTAAATGTTTGAGTGCACATACAGCTGCAGTCATCACACTTGGGTTATCCTGCTGTCAGGCGGGTCCTCGATCGGCCGAATTCCAAAGTCTAGGTCCGGCGTCGGTTGTTGTCACTTCTTCCCTGACGTCAGTGCGGCAGGGGTATAAAAGAGGCAGCCGACGCCATTTTCTTCAGTTTTTCTTGCCCCAGATGTCAGGTGCCCCCAGAAAGGAAGGCAATACATGATGTTATGCAAACCTACATAAGTAGATAAATCAAAACAGTAGTTGTAAGCAAATACACCATAAAGGAATACCCCAAATAGGTTGTATGTGAAGGGTGTATGTCATAAGCCCTGTCCTAAGAAGGGATGGAGGGAGGGTAACCTGGACTGCAGCTGTATGTGCACTCGAATATCTACATTTATGGTAGGTACAAAACTGTACTATGTTCATCGTGCATACAGCTGCAGTCATCACACTTGGGTAGAATCCCAAAGCTAAGTAAGGGTGGCTGGTACTAAGCGGAATTTGGAGGGGCTAGAATTCCCTGCAGGACTGCTGTGGCAAAGCCCGCTCTAGATTTTGAGTATAGTGGAAGGTGGTAGTGCTTGGTGAAAGTGTGCACTGAACTCCAAGTAGCTGCTTCCAAAATGTCCTTGGTAGGGACCCCCCTGAGGAAAGCTGTTGAGGTAGCTGTAGCCCTGGTGGAGTGGGATCTGATGTATACAGGCAGTGATTTTCCATGAAATTAATAACAAAAGTGCATGCAGTGGGCTATCCATTTTGAAATAGTCTGTTTGGAAATAGCCTTTCCTTGGGCACCTGTAGCATAGGATACAAAGAGCTGCTCAGATTTCCTGAATGACTTTGTTCTGTCCAACTAATAACGAAGTTGCCAGTGAATGTCCAAGGAGTGTAGTAGCCTCTCCCCTTTGTTCTGTGGATTTGGATAAAAGGTAGGTAGATGAATAGTCTGATTCAAAGCCACACTGGATACTACCTTTGGAATGAAGGTAGGGTTGGTTCATAAGGAAACCCTGTCCTGATGGAAAATGATGAATGGTTGCACAGCCATGAGGGCCTGTAGCTCCGAAACCCTGCGTGCTGAGGTAATAGCCAGAAGCAAGGCTGTTTTCCACGACAAGTATTGTAGTTCTGCTGAAGAAGCCGGTTCAAAAGGAGGCAGTGTCAGCTTCTCCAATACGAAGTTGAGGTCCCAAGCTGGAGCTGGTGGTTTCCGTGGGGGTTTTATGTTTTTTGCCCCTCTGAGGAATTGCCTTAATAGAGGATGTGAGAATAAAGGAGGATCCGTATTGTATTGTGCTGAAATGGCTGAAGCGTGGATCTTGATGGAAGAGAAGGAAAGGCCACTGTTTAACATCTCAGCTAGGTACTGTAAAATCTGAGGTATATTTATTACCCAAGGATTCTGGCCCTTTGCTTGATTCCAGGAACAAAATCGTTTCCATTTGTCGGAGTAGGTTTTTCTAGTAGAGGGTCTCCTGGCCTCCAAGATGACATCCTGTACCTCCTTGGAGAGGAGAGTCTGTTGGCAAATTAAGGTATTTTCCATGCAGCTAGATTTAGAGTTCTGAGCTGGCTGTGAAGGGTCTTGTAGTTGTGCTGGGACAACAGAAGAGGAGCTTGAGGTAGGATCCATGGTGGTGAGTGTGACAGGCTCTTTAGGAGAGGATACCAGTGCTGTCGTGGCCAGTCTGGAGCAATGAGAATCATTTGTGGCTTCTCTGCTCTGGTTTTTAATAGGACTTTGGTCAACAGAGGTAGAGGCGGGAAGGCATAGACTGACAATGCTGCCCAATTGAAAGAGAGAGCATCCACTTTCCAGGCCTGTGGATGATAGGTCCTTGAGCAGAATTTTTCCAACTGGTGATTTCTGTGGGTAGCAAATAGATCTATGTCTGGCTGTCCCCATGCTTGAGTTATCTTTGAGAAGACTTGAGGATGCAACTTCCATTTGTGAGGGTCTGTCATATTTCTGCTTAGGTTGTCTGCCAGTGTGTTTTCCTTCCCTGGCAGGAATTGTGCCTGTAGTTGAACTTGTAATTCCAATGCTGTGTTCCACAGGGTCATAGCTTGCCTGCTCAGGGGGTATGAATGCGTCCCTCCCTGTTTGTTTATGTACCACATGACTGTGGTGTTGCCTGTCCTTATTAATAGCTGACCTGGATGCAGTAGGTCCTTGAAGGTCATAAGAGCATTTTGCACAGCTAGCATCTCCTTTTGGTTGATGAGTAGGAGCATCTGTTTTTGGGACCATTTTCCCTGGATGCACTGATCTGCCATGTGCGCTCCCCAGGCATAGTCTGAGGCGTCTGTTGTGATGATTTGACTTGCTTGTGGTATACAGAAAGGGAGACCCGTGTTTCTTTGGCATGCTTGAGCCCACCACAAAAATTCCTTTTGAAGGCATGGAATGAGTGGTAAAATTGTTTCCAAGCTGTGGCTGTGTTGAGACCATAAGTTTTTTAGGTACCATTGTAGTTTCCTCATATGCAGCTTTGCAAATGGTATTAGTAGGATGCAAGATGCCATGAACCCCAGAGCCTGCAGGATTTTCCTTGCAGTTAGCCTGGTTAAAGTGGCCATTTTGTTGAAGTATTGAGACAGTTGCCCTTGTTTGTCTGGCGTGAGGTAAGCCATCTGGGCCTTTGTATTTAAGCTGGCACCTAGGAAAATTATCTGTTGAGAGGGTATTAGTTTTGATTTCTTTTTGTTCACTGTGTACCCCAGGCAGTTTAACAGTTTTATTACAAACACCAGATGCTGCAGTAGAATGTCCTTGCTGTCCGCTTGGATCAGGCAGTTGTCCAGATATGGGTAGATTTGTATTTCTCGTTGTCTGCAGAAAGCAATTACTGATGCCAGGCATTTCGTGAACACTCTGGGCGCAGTTGATAAGCCAAAGGGCAATGCAGAGAATTGATAATGGGTTGAACCTGCAAGAAATCTGAGGTATCTTCTGCAATCTTGTCTGATAGGGACATGCAGGTATGCCTCCTTGAGGTCCAACGTTACCAGCCAAGACTCCTTGCCCAGCATGGGAAGAAGCTGCTGTAATGTGAGCATCTTGAATTTTGGTACCTCGAGATATGTGTTTAGAATAGATAGGTCTAAGATGGGTCTCCAATCTTTGTCCTTCCTTGGTACCAGAAATAGTCTTGAATAAAAACCTTGACCTTGTTCTTTTGCAGGTACCTCTTGAATTGCTTTCATATCCATGAGAGTGGAAATTTGTTTTTGTGCCTCTGCCCATTGATTTTGTGGCAGGTTTGGCATGCCTCTCATTTTTGAAAGGGTGTGAAAGTGGAACCTGTAGCCTCTGTCTATAATATCCAGAATCCATTTGTCCTTTGTAACAATGTGCCAGTTTTTTGAAAATAAGGCCAGTTTTCCACCCAAAGGTGCTGCCATTATAGCTTTGTTTGGCAGCCGTAGGGGAAAGTCATTGTGTCTGTTTTCTAAATTACTGTGGCCTATCTTCTCCACCTCTTGGGGCTGGTGCTTGCCACTGCCTAGCTCTGTAAGATCCTTGAGGTTGTCCTCTACCCCTTGGGCGTCTGTATCTACCCCTTTGGGGTTTGTCCGTGGCTGGAAAGGACCAATTTTTCGAAGGCCAGTTTCTGCTGAACCGTGGAGGCTGCACCTGCAAGAAATCTTTAACTGTTTGCATAGATTTCGCTTTTTCCTCCATTTTCTTTAGTACCTCCTCAGCTTTAACACCGAACAATACATCTTTTTGTAGTGGTGCTTCTAAGAACTTTGCTTTGACATGATCTGGTAAGGTTTGCTCTTTGAGCCAAGCATGTCTACGTATGACAGACCCCGTGACAGCAGCTCTACATGAGGCCTCTAAAGCATCAAAACCACACTGTAAGGTATGTTTCCCCACTTGTTCTGCTCCATGCAACAAATCCTGCAACTCTTTCAAATCTGGTTGTTCTGTTTGTGTCATTTTGCTTTTCAGCTGAGATAGCAAGAACTGCTGGTACTTTAACATATGAAATTGACAGTTTAATGCTCTCATGGTTAAAGTGGCTGATGCATGCACCTTTTTCCTCCACCTTTCTGATGCTCTGGAATCTCTCTCTGAAGGTAAAGGGTTTTTAGCAGTAGAGGCCTTAATCCCCATGGGACCCTGAGAAATAGTTTCTGGGTCAGCAGTATGGCTTTTATAAAGGAACTGGTGAGAATCAGGAACCCGGTAATATCTGTCTGGTTTAACAGGGGCAGGAGGAAAAGAGTCTGGATTAAGACTGGCTTCTGCATACA